>NC_069499.1:727905139-728205139 GCF_027579735.1 Bombina bombina
AGGCTTTTGAACAAATTTGAAATGGATTAGAGTGAATTTCCAATTTAAAGGGACAGTCTACACCAGAATTGTTATTGTTTAAAAAGATAGATAATCCCTTTATTACCCATTCGGTTTTGTAATATATATTGGTTATATTAAACCACTTTTTACTTCTGTGATTACCTTGTATCTAAGCCTCTGAAGACTGCCCCATTATCTCAGTTCTTTTGACAGACTTGCATTACAACCAATAAGGGCTTACTCCTAGGTAACTCCATGTGCATGAGCACAATGTTATCTATATAGTAGACATGTGCGGTTCGTTTCGGATTAATTCGGAAATTCGGTAAATTCGGTAAATTCGGAGATTCGGATCGATTCGGATTTCCGAATTTAAATACTTCCAAATCTACCGAATGAATCCGAAATAGCTGCCGTATCTCCGAATAAATCCGAATTAGCTCGTTAAAATTCGGCATTTCCCCATAGGAAACAATGGGAGTTTCGGCTGAAAAAAAACTAACACCGCAGCCCCATTGTTTCCTATGGGGAAACACTAAGTCTGCACCTAACACCCTAACATGTACCGAGTCTCTAAACACCCCTAATCTGACACTTATTAACCCCTAATCTGCTGCCTCCGCTATCGCTGACACCTGCATTATTTTATTAACCCCTAATCTGCCGACCGAATATCGCCGCCGCCTGCCTACATTATAACTATTAACCCCTAATCTGCTGTCCCTAACACCGCCGACCCCTACATTATAGTTATTAACCCCTAACTCTGCCCCCCCCAACATCGCCGCAATCTAACTACAAGTATTAACCCCTAATCTGCCGACCCGATATCGCCCGCCGCCTACATTATAGCTATTAACCCCTAATCTGCTGTCCCTAACACCGCCGACCCCTACATTATAGTTATTAACCCCTAATCTGCCCCCCCCAACGTCGCCGCAATCTAACTACAAGTATTAACCCCTAATCTGCCGACTCGATATCGCCGCCGCCTACATTATAGCTATTAACCCCTAATCTGCTGTCCCTAACACCGCCGACCCCTACATTATAGTTATTAACCCCTAATCTGCCCCCCCCAACGTCGCCGCAATCTAACTACAAGTATTAACCCCTAATCTGCCGACCCGATATCGCCGCCGCCTACATTATAGCTATTAACCCCTAATCTGATGTCCCTAACACCCGACCCCTACATTATAGTTATTAAACCCCTAATCTGCCTCCCCCCAATGTCGCCACAATCTAACTACAAGTATTAACCCCTAATCTGCCGACCGCAAATCGCTGCCACTATAATAAATGTATTAACCCCTAAACCGCCGCACTCCCCCCGCCTCGCAAACACTATAATACATTTTATTAACCCCTAATCTGCCCTCCCTAACATCGCCGCCACCTACCTACAATTATTAACCCCTATCTCCCGCCCCCATCGTCGCCGCTACTATAATAAGGTTATTAACCCCTAAACCTAAATCTAACCCTAACACTAACACCCCCTAACTTAAATATAATTTAAATAAAACGAAATAAGTTTACTATAGTTAAATAAATGAATCCTATTTAAAACTAAAGACTTACCTGTAAAATAAACCCTAAGATAGCTGCAATATAACTAATAGTTACATTGTAGCTATTTTAGGATTTATTTTTATTTTACAGGCAACTTTGTATTTATTTTAACTAGGTACAATAGTTATTAAATAGTTAATAACTATTTAATAACTACCTAGCTAAAATAAATACAAATTTACCTGTAAAATAAATCCTAACCTAAGTTACAATTACACCTAACACTACACTGTCATTAAATTAACTAAATAAATGAATCATATTTAAAACTAAATACTTACCTGTAAAATAAACCCTAATATAGCTGCAATATAACTAATAGTTACATTGTAGCTATTTTAGCATTTATATTTATTTTACAGGCAACTTTGTATTTATTTTAACTAGGTACAATAGCTATTAAATAGTTATTGACTAATTAATAGCTACCTAGTTAAAATAATTACAAAATTACCTGTAAAATAAATCCTAACCTAAGTTACAATAAAACCTAACACTACACTATCATTAAATAAATTAACTACAAGTACCTACAATTATCTACAATTAAATAAACTAAAGTACAAAACCCCCCACTAAATTACAAAAAATAAAAAACCACTAAATTACAAAAAATAAAAAAATATTACAAGAATTTTAAACTAATTACACCTAATCTAAGCCCCCTAATAAAATAACAAAGCCCCCCAAAATAAAAAAAAATGCCCTACCCTATACTAAATTACAAAAGTTAACAGCTCTATTACCTTACCAGCCCTGAACAGGGCCCTTTGCGGGGCATGCCCCAAAGAAAACAGCTCTTTTGCCTGTAAAAAAAAAACACAATCCCCCCCCCACATTACAACCCACCACCCACATACCCCTACTTTAACCCAAACCCCCCTTAAATAAACCTAACACTACCCCCCTGAAGATCTCCCTACCTTGAGTCGTGTTCACCCAGCCGGGCCGAAGTCTTCATCCGATGGGGCAGAAGAGGACATCCAGACCGGCAGAAGTCTTCATCCAAGCGGGGCAAGAAGAGGTCTTCCATCCATCATACAAGTACCAAAATACAAACAAACACTAAATTAGCAAGAATAATAAAATATTACAATAATTTTAAACTAATTACACCTAATCTAAGCCCCTACTAGCTATTAATATAGCTTCAATATAACTAATAGTTACATTGTAGCTATTTTAGGATTTATATGTATTTTACAGGCAACTTTGTATTTATTTTAACTAGGTACAATAGTTATTAAATAGTTAATAACTATTTAATAACTACCTAGCTAAAATAAATACAAATTTACCTGTAAAATAAATCATAACCTAAGTTACAATTACACCTAACACTACACTGTCATTAAATTAACTAAATAAATGAATCATATTTAAAACTAAATACTTACCTGTAAAATAAACCCTAATATAGCTGCAATATAACTAATAGTTACATTGTAGCTATTTTAGCATTTATATTTATTGTACAGGCAACTTTGTATTCATTTTAACTAGGTTCAATAGCTATTAAATAGATATTGACTATTTAATAGCTACCTAGTTAAAATAATTACAAAATTACCTGTAAAATAAATCCTAACCTAAGTTACAATTAAACCTAACACTACACTATCATTAAATAAATTAACTACAAGTACCTACAATTAAATACAATTAAAAAAACTAAGCTAAAGTACAAACCCCCCCCCCCCACTAAATTACAAAAAATAAAAAAAATTACAAGAATTTTAAACTAATTACACCTAATCTAAGCCCCCTAATAAAATAACAAAGCCCCCCAAAATAAAAAAATGCCCTAACCTATACTAAATTACAAAAGTTAACAGCTCTATTACCTTACCAGCCCTGAACAGGGCCCTTTGCGGGGCATGCCCCAAAGAAAACAGCTCTTTTGCCTGTAAAAAAAAAACACAATGCCCCCCCCACAGTACAACCCACCACCCACAGACCCCTACTCTAACCCAAACCCCCCTTAAATAAACCTAACACTACCCCCCTGAAGATCTCCCTACCTTTGAGTCGTGTTCACCCAGCCGGGCCGAAGTCTTCATCCGATGGGGCAGAAGAGGACATCCAGACCGGCAGAAGTCTTCATCCAAGCGGGGCAAGAAGAGGTCTTCCATCCATCAGAAAAGTACAAAAAAACAAACAAACACTAAATTAGCAAAAATAATAAAATATTACAATAATTTTAAACTAATTACACCTAATCTAAGCCCCCTACTAGCTATTAATATAGCTACAATATAACTAATAGTTACATTGTAGCTATTTTAGGATTTATATTTATTTTACAGGCAACTTTGTATTTATTTTAACTAGGTACAATAGCTATTAAATAGTTAATAACTACCTAGCTAAAATAAATACAAATTTACCTGTAAAATAAACCCTAACCTAAGTTACAATTACACCTAACACTACACTGTCATTAAATTAACTAAATAAATTAATCCTATATAAAACTAAATACTTACCTGTAAAATAAACCCTAATATAGCTACAATATAACTAATAGTTACATTGTAGCTATTTTAGCATTTATATTTATTTTACAGGCAACTTTGTATTTATTTTAACTAGGTACAATAGCTATTAAATAGTTATTGACTAATTAATAGCTACCTAGTTAAAATAATTACAAAATTACCTGTAAAATAAATCCTAACCTAAGTTACTATTAAACCTAACACTACACTATCATTAAATAAATTAACTACAAGTACCTACAATTAAATACAATGAAATAAACTAAACTAAAGTACAAAAAAAACAAACACTAAATTACAAAAAATAAAAAAAATTACAAGAATTTTAAACTAATTACACCTAATCTAAGCCCCCTAATAAAATAACAAAGCCCCCCAAAATAAAAAAATGCCCTACCCTATACTAAATTACAAAGTAATCAGCTCTATTACCTTACCAGCCCTTAAAAGGGCCTTTTGCGGGGGACATGCCTCCAAAGAAAAACAGCTCTTTTAGCCTGTAAAAAAAAAACACAATACCCCCCCCCACATTACAACCCACCACCCACATACCCCTACTCTAACCCAAACCCCCTTAAATAAACCTAACACTACCCCCCTGAAGATCTCTCTACCGTATCTTCACCCAGCGGGCCGAAGTCTTCATCCGATTGGGCAGAAGAGGACATCCAGACCGGCAGAAGTCTTCATCCACGCGGGGCAAGAAGAGGTCTTCCATCCATCAGAAGTCTTGATCCAGGCGGCCATCTTCTCTGTTCATCCATCCGGAGCGGAGCGGCAGCATCCTGAAGACCTCCCACGCAGAGCATCCTCTTCTTTCTTGATCCGACGACTAGGTGACTGTACCTTCAAGTGACGTCATCCAAGATGGCGGCCCTTGAATTCCGATGGGCTGATAGGATTCTATCAGCCAATCGGAATTAAGGGAGGAAAAATCTGATTGGCTGATTTAATCAGCCAATCAGATTCAAGTTCAATCCGATTGGCTGATGGAATCAGCCAATCAGATTGACCTCACATTCTATTGGCTGTTCCGATCAGCCAATAGAATGCGGAGCTCAATCTGATTGGCTGATTGGATCAGCCAATCGGATTGAACTTGAATCTGATTGGCTGATTGAATCAGCCAATCAGATTTTTCCTACCTTAATTCCGATTGGCTGATAGAATCCTATCAGCCAATCGGAATTCAAGGGACGCCATCTTGGATGACGTCACTTAAAGGTACAGTCACCTAGTCGTCGGATCAAGAAAGAAGAGGATGCTCTGCGTGGGATGTCCTTCAGGATGCTGCCGCTCCGCTCCGGATGGATGAACAGAGAAGATGCCGCCCTGGATCAAGACTTCTGATGGATGGAAGACCTCTTCTTGCCCCGCTTGGATGAAGACTTCTGCCGGTCTGGATGTCCTCTTCTGCCCCATCGGATGAAGACTTCGGCCCGCTGGGTGAAGGACACGGTAGAGAGAGATCTTCAGGGGGGTAGTGTTAGGTTTATTTAAGGGGGGTTTGGGTTAGAGTAGGGGTATGTGGGTGGTGGGTTGTAATTGGGGGGGGGTATTGTGTTTTTTTTTTTACAGGCAAAAGAGCTGTTTTCTTTGGGGCATGCCCCCGCAAAAGGCCCTTTTAAGGGCTGGTAAGGTAATAGAGCTGATTCCTTTTGTAATTTAGTATAGGGTAGGGCATTTTTTTATTTGGGGGGGCTTTGTTATTTTATTAGGGGGCTTAGATTAGGTGTAATTAGTTTAAAATTCTTGTAATTTTTTTTTTTTTTGTAATTTAGTGTTTGTTTTTTTTGTACTTTAGTTTAGTTTATTTCATTGTATTTAATTGTAGGTACTTGTAGTTAATTTATTTAATGATAGTGTAGTGTTAGGTTTAATAGTAACTTAGGTTAGGATTTATTTTACAGGTAATTTTGTAATTATTTTAACTAGGTAGCTATTAAACAGTAAATATCTATTTAATAGCTATTGTACCTAGTTAAAATAAATACAAAGTTGCCTGTACAATAAATATAAATGCTAAAATAGCTACAATGTAACTATTAGTTATATTGCAGCTATATTAGGGTTTATTTTACAGGTAAGTCTTTAGTTTTATATAGGATTCATTTATTTTAGTTAATTTAATGATAGTGTAGTGTTAGGTGTAATTGTAACTTAGGTTATGATTTATTTTACAGGTAAATTTGTATTTATTTTAGCTAGGTAGTTATTAAATAGTTATTAACTATTTAATAGCTATTGTACCTAGTTAAAATAAATACAAAGTTGCCTGTAAAATAAATATAAATCCTAAATAGCTGCAATGTAACTATTAGTTATATTGAAGCTATATTAATAGCTAGTAGGGGGCTTAGATTAGGTGTAATTAGTTTAAAATTATTGTAATATTTTATTATTTTTGTAATTTAGTGTTTGTTTGTATTTTGGTACTTGTATGATGGATGGAAGACCTCTTCTTGCCCGCTTGGATGAAGACTTCTGCCGGTCTGGATGTCCTCCTTCTGCCCCCATCGGATGAAGACTTCGGCCCGGCTGGGTGAACACGACTCAAGGTAGGGAGATCTTCAGGGGGGTAGTGTTAGGTTTATTTAAGGGGGGTTTGGGTTAGAGTAGGGGTATGTGGGTGGTGGGTTGTAATGTGGGGGGGGATTGTGTTTTTTTTTTACAGGCAAAAGAGCTGTTTTCTTTGGGGCATGCCCCGCAAAGGGCCCTGTTCAGGGCTGGTAAGGTAATAGAGCTGTTAACTTTTGTAATTTAGTATAGGGTAGGGCATTTTTTTTATTTTGGGGGGCTTTGTTATTTTATTAGGGGGCTTAGATTAGGTGTAATTAGTTTAAAATTCTTGTAATATTTTTTTATTTTTTGTAATTTAGTGTTTGTTTTTTTTTGTAATTTAGTGGGGGGGGGTTTTGTACTTTAGTTTATTTAATTGTAGATAATTGTAGGTACTTGTAGTTAATTTATTTAATGACAGTGTAGTGTTAGGTTTAATTGTAACTTAGGTTAGGATTTATTTTACAGGTAATTTTTGTAATTATTTTAACTAGGTAGCTATTAATTAGTCAATAACTATTTAATAGCTTTTGTACCTAGTTAAAAATAAATACAAAGTTGCCTGTAAAATAAATATAAATGCTAAAATAGCTACAATGTAACTATTAGTTATATTGCAGCTATATTAGGGTTTATTTTACAGGTAAGTCTTTAGTTTTATATAGGATTCATTTATTTTAGTTAATTTAATGATAGTGTAGTGTTTAGGTGTAATTGTAACTTAGGTTATGATTTATTTTTACAGGTAAATTTGTATTATTTTAGCTAGGTAGTTATTAAATAGTTATTAACTATTTAATAGCTATTGTACCTAGTTAAAATAAATACAAAGTTGCCTGTAAAATAAATATAAATCCTAAAATAGCTACAATGTAAACTATTAGTTATATTGAAGCTATATTAATAGCTAGTAGGGGGCTTAGATTAGGTGTAATTAGTTTAAAATTATTGTAATATTTTATTATTTTTGTAATTTAGTGTTTGTTTGTATTTTGGTACTTGTATGATGGATGGAAGACCTCTTCTTGCCCCGCTTGGATGAAGACTTCTGCCGGTCTGGATGTCCTCTTCTGCCACCATCGGATGAAGACTTCGGCCCGGCTGGGTGAACACGACTCAAGGTAGGGAGATCTTCAGGGGGGGTAGTGTTAGGTTTATTTAAGGGGGGTTTGGGTTAGAGTAGGGGTATGTGGGTGGTGGGTTGTAATGTGGGGGGGGGATTGTGTTTTTTTTTTACAGGCAAAAGAGCTGTTTTCTTTGGGGCATGCCCCGCAAAGGGCCCTGTTCAGGGCTGGTAAGGTAATAGAGCTGTTAACTTTTGTAATTTAGTATAGGGTAGGGCATTTTTTTTTATTTTGGGGGGCTTTGTTATTTTATTAGGGGGCTTAGATTAGGTGTAATTAGTTTAAAATTCTTGTAATATTTTTTTATTTTTTTGCAATTTAGTGTTTGTTTTTTTTTGTAATTTAGTGGGGGGGTTTTGTACTTTAGTTTATTTAATTGTAGATAATTGTAGGTACTTGTAGTTAATTTATTTAATGACAGTGTAGTGTTAGGTTTAATTGTAACTTAGGTTAGGATTTATTTTACAGGTAATTTTGTAATTATTTTAACTAGGTAGCTATTAATTAGTCCAATAACTATTTAATAGCTTTTGTACCTAGTTAAAATAAATACAAAGTTGCCTGTAAAATAAATATAAATGCTAAAATAGCTACAATGTAACTATTAGTTATATTGCAGCTATATTAGGGTTTATTTTACAGGTAAGTCTTTAGTTTTATATAGGATTCATTTATTTAGTTAATTTAATGATAGTGTAGTGTTAGGTGTAATTGTAACTTAGGTTATGATTTATTTTACAGGTAAATTTGTATTTATTTTAGCTAGGTAGTTATTAAATAGTTATTAACTATTTAATAGCTATTGTACCTAGTTAAAATAAATACAAAGTTGCCTGTAAAATAAATATAAATCCTAAAATAGCTACAATGTAACTATTAGTTATATTGAAGCTATATTAATAGCTAGTAGGGGGCTTAGATTAGGTGTAATTAGTTTAAAATTATTGTAATATTTTATTATTTTTTGTAATTTAGTGTTTGTTTGTATTTTGGTACTTGTATGATGGATGGAAGACCTCTTCTTGCCCGCTTGGATGAAGACTTCTGCCGGTCTGGATGTCCTCTTCTGCCCCATCGGATGAAGACTTCGGCCCGGGTGGGTGAACACGACTCAAGGTAGGGAGATCTTCAGGGGGGTAGTGTTAGGTTTATTTAAGGGGGGTTTGGGTTAGAGTAGGGGTATGTGGGTGGTGGGTTGTAATGTGGGGGGGGATTGTGTTTTTTTTTTTACAGGCAAAAGAGCTGTTTTCTTTGGGGCATGCCCCGCAAAGGGCCCTGTTCAGGGCTGGTAAGGTAATAGAGCTGTTAACTTTTGTAATTTAGTATAGGGTAGGGCATTTTTTTTATTTTGGGGGGCTTTGTTATTTTATTAGGGGGCTTAGATTAGGTGTAATTAGTTTAAAATTCTTGTAATATTTTTTTATTTTTTGTAATTTAGTGGGTTTTTTTTTGTAATTTAGTGGGGGGGTTTTGTACTTTAGTTTATTTAATTGTAGATAATTGTAGGTACTTGTAGTTAATTTATTTAATGACAGTGTAGTGTTAGGTTTAATTGTAACTTAGGTTAGGATTTATTTTACAGGTAATTTTGTAATTATTTTAACTAGGTAGCTATTAATTAGTCAATAACTATTTAATAGCTTTTGTACCTAGTTAAAATAAATACAAAGTTGCCTGTAAAATAAATATAAATGCTAAAATAGCTACAATGTAACTATTAGTTATATTGCAGCTATATTAGGGTTTATTTTACAGGTAAGTATTTTGTTTTTAAATATGATTCATTTATTTAGTTAATTTAATGATAGTGTAGTGTTAGGTGTAATTGTAACTTAGGTTAGGATTTATTTTACGGGTAAATTTGTATTTATTTTAGCTAGGTAGTTATTAAATAGTTATTAACTATTTAATAACTATTGTACCTAGTTAAAATAAATACAAAGTTGCCTGTAAAATAAAAATAAATCCTAAAATAGCTACAATTGTAACTATTAGTTATATTGCAGCTATCTTAGGGGTTTATTTTACAGGTAAGTCCTTTAGTTTTAAATAGGATTCATTTATTTAACTATAGTAAACTTATTTCGTTTTATTTAAATTATATTTAAGTTAGGGGGTGTTAGTGTTAGGGTTAGACTTAGGTTTAGGGGTTAATAACCTTATTATAGTAGCGGCGACGTTGGGGGCGGGAGATTAGGGGTTAATAATTGTAGGTAGGTGGCGGCGATGTTAGGGAGGGCAGATTAGGGGTTAATAAAATGTATATATAGTGTTTGCGAGGCGGGAGTGCGGCGGTTTAGGGGTTAATACCTTTATTATAGTGGCGGCGATTTGCGGTCGGCAGATTAGGGGGTTAAGAACTTGTAGTTAGATTGTGGCGACGTTGGGGGGAGGCAGATTGGGGGTTATTAACTATAATGTAGGGGTCGCGGTGTTAGGGGACAGCAGATTAGGGGTTAATAGGCTATAATGTAGGCGGCGATATCGGGGTCGGCAGATTAGGGGGTTAATACTTGTAGTTAGGATTGCGGCGACGATGGGGGGGGCAGATTAGGGGTTAATAACTATAATGTAGGGGTCGGCGGTGTTAGGGACAGCAGATTAGGGTTAATAGTTATAATGTAGGCGGCGGGGATATCGGGGTACGGCAGATTAGGGGGTTAATACTTGTAGTTAGATGCCGACGTGTTGGTGGAGGCAGATTAGGGGTTAATAACTATAAGTGTAGGGGTCGGCGGTGTTAGGGACAGCAGATTAGGGGTTAATAGCTATAATGGTAGGCGGCGGCGATATCGGGTCGGCAGATAGGGGTTAATACTTGTAGTTAGATTGCGGCGATGTTGGGGGGGGGGCAGATTAGGGGTTAATAACTATAATGTAGGGGTCGGCGGTGTTAGGGACAGCAGATTAGGGATTAATAGCTATAATGTAGGCGGCGGCGATAACGGGTCGGCAGATTAGGGGTTAATACTTGTAGTTAGATTGCGGCGACATTGGGGGGGGCAGATTAGGGGTTAATAACTATAATGTAGGGGTCGGCGGTGTTAGGGACAGCAGATTAGGGGGTTAATAGCTATAATGTAGGTTGCGGCGATATCCGATCGGCAGATTAGGTGTTAAATAATGTTATTATAGGGTTTGCGATGTGGAGGGGCCTCGGTTTAGTGGTTCATAGGTAGTTTATGGGTGTTAGTGACTTATGTACTAAATGGGTGTTAGTGTACTAAAAACATACCGAATTTCGGAACGGAATAGAACCGAATTCAGCCGAATCCGAATAAATCCGAAACGAATTTATTCGGATCCGAATAAATCCGAAACGAATTTATTCAAATTTTGCCGAATCCGATTCGATCCGAAACGAAATTCGAAAAGTCTGAATCGATCCGAACCGAAAACGAACCGAATTTTTTTAGCGGTGCACATGTCTACTATATAGCACCCATGAACTAATGCTCTCTAGTTGTAAAAAAACTGTCAAAATGCATTCAGATAAGAGGCGACCTTCAAGGGCTAAGAAATTAGCATATGAGCCTACCTATGTTTAGCTTCAACTAAGAATACCAAGAGAACAAAGCAAAATTGATGATAAAAGTAAATTAGAAAGTTGTTTAAAATTTACACGCCCCCTATCTGAATCATGAAAGTTTATTTTTGACTAGACTATCCCTTTAACCCTTATAGCTCCATTAGCATTAATACAATATAAAATATTTCACATATTTTGAGGGGATATGAAAAAATATATATAAATGCAAATCTTAATTGTGGCATAGGTAATGTTTTGCTCATTGTATACATATTTATTCTAATCTAAAATTAAAATAAATTACTTTTTTTTGTATATTATGAACATTTACTATTTAAATCAAACCGGGATTTGAGAAATCATATATATGCACAATATCAAGAGTTACTTCTACAACTCTGAGATTAAATGTTAAAAGTATAACGGACTGCATCTATAGCCATTACATACAGTACATAAGTATAATACATACAGACACACACAAAGAGGTTATGTTAACTATTTTGTCACTTGAAAACACAGAAAAGCTAGGTAAGGACTATTAACAAAATAAGCAGTTGTATGCAGAAACAAAGCTACTAACCATCCTTGTGGGACTTGGCCAACCTTAAATGATGAATTAGTAACGCAGAATATGTGAGTCATGACTGTGTCCAGGGAATGCAGCATAGGAAATGTGGAAGTGCATTGACCTGCCTTAAACAAATTAAAAGTGGAGTATTTTACTCTAATGTGCAACCCAAAAAGAAAACAAGGCACACTTACAGCCACTTTGAAACAAATAGATGTTTAGTAAAGTGGAGTATTACAAATGATTAATGTTTTAATGGATGTAATTGATTGAATGTTCTCAAATGTGTATATAGGAGGTTTATAGAGCATATGCATGGAGATCTATGCCTTTGCAATATGATTTTTTACTTGTTTTAAAGATATTTCAGTAAATCTTTAGTTTATACAAACTGGTGAGAAGTTTTTATTCTGATAAATTTGAATAGTTGTTGGTTAGAAGTCCCAATGTAAATTCTCTAATTTATCGCTGTCATTTGAAAAACCTTTAGCCAACCTTATTTCTAATGGATTGAAAATGTCCTATAGAACCATCTTAACCCATGTGAAAATCTCCTTAAACTGACTGGAATAACCAAATCAGGGGTATTGACACACATCCACTTAAAACATGTTTAAATACTGCAAAGGCTGCCTGTAAAAATCTGCAATCCTTTTATATGAAACTTCAGTTTCTGTTATGTCTGCAAATGTTGCAGCAGTGTGTCCAATCAGTCGGTTTAGATTACTAGGGAGCGCTGTTTATTGCTCCCGCTCGCACTCTAACTGTGCTCAATTTCGGCTTTTGCACACATCTGGCACCGTGCGTATTACAAGTTGAAAGTAAAAAGGTTTCGCTCGCATGCTAACCTGATGCAAATTAAAAGTTGAAGTTATTGTACCGTATTCTTCAATAGACTTCAAAGAAGCATGAAAAGTAAGAAAAAAAAAAACAAGTTGCGCAAACCCAATCACGTTTAACCAAGTGCACTAACCCGACATGAAATATTAATATTTCACATTCCAATGATCTTCTCGTAGATATCTCTCTCCACCTTTATCATTAAACAAGCAATTCACTAGAAATGCTTGTGCAATGCAGCCCCCTGCTCACTGGCGGCCGTTAGCAGGGGCTGTCAATCATCCTTTTATGTGGTGGAGAGGTTAAGGAGCAGGGTCTTATAACCGTTGCTTCTTAACTTTCGTTAAAGGCAAACCTGAAACAATGGCCTCCGAAGCAGCAGCCACTGTTTGATAAATGGAGCCCTTTGAATTCTGTATTATAAATATGAATTCCACAAGATTTTTTGCATGTACAATTTCCTCTGTTCATCTTAACTTCTGTGTAATTTAATATGATTTTTACTTTTAACATAAAATACGATATCTGCAGAGCAATTTCATTTTCATGTTATTCTTGGCTACTTTTTCTATTTTAAACAGGGATGCAAGACTCCACCTAGGGCTTTTAAATACTACACTGAGAGCATCAAGGAATGATAAGCAAAATATGCGTTTCTAGTCTTTTAACAAAATCACTTTACATCTGAGAAATACAGTATTTCAGAACACCCCTCACATTTTTGTAAATATCTTATTATATCTTTCATGTGACAACACTGAAGAAATGACACTTTGCTACAATGTAAAGTAGTGAGTGTACAGCCTGTATAACAGTGTAAATTTGCTATCCCCTCAAACTAACTCAACACACAGCCATTAATGTCTAAAACCGTTAGCAACAAAAGTGAGTACACCCCCTAAGTGGAAATGTCCAAATTGGGCCCAAAGTGTCAATATTTTGTGTGGCCACAATTTTGTTCCAGCACTGCCTTTACCTTATTGGGCATGGAGTTCACCAGAGCTTCACAGGTTTCCACTGAAGTCCTCTTCCACTCCTCCATGACAACATCACAGAGATGGTGGATGTTAGAGACCTTGCGCTCCCCCCACCTTCTGTTTGAGGATGCCCCACAGATGCTCAATAGGGTTTAGGTCTGGAGACATGCATGGTCAGTCCATCACCTTTACCCTCAGCTTCTTTAGCAAAGCAGTGGTTGTCTTGGAGGTGTGTTTAGGGTCGTTATCATGTTAGAATACTGCCCTACGGACCAGTCTCCATAGGGAGGGTATCATGCTCTGCTTCAGTATGTCACAGTACATGTTGGCATTCATGGTTCCCTCAATGAACTGTAGCTCCCCAGTGCCAGCAGCACTCATGCAGGCCCAGACCATGACACTCCAACCACAATGCATGACTGTAGGCAAGACACACTTGTCTTTGTACTCCTCACCTGGTTGCCGCCACACACGCTTGACAACATCTGGACCAAATATGTCTATTTCCCAAAGACAACCTCTGGATATGACGCTGAGCATGTGCACTCAACTTCTTTGGTCAACCATGGCGAGGCCTGTTCTGAGTGGAACATGTCCTGTGAAACTGCTGTATAGTCTTTCCCATCATGCTGCAGCTCAGTTTCAGGGTCTTGGCAATCTACTGTAGAGCAACATTTTTTTGCCATGAGGTGCCATGTTGAACTTCTAGTGATCAGTTTGAGAGAGTGTGAGAGGGATAACACCAAATTTTACACACCTGCTCCCCATTCATACCTGAGACCTTGTAACACTAACGAGTCACATGAAGGGGAAATGCTAATTGGGCCCTATTTGGACATTTCCACTTAGGGGTGTACTCACTTTTGTTGCCAACGGTTTTAGACATTAATGGCTGTGTGTTGAGTTATTTTGAGGGGACAGCAAATTTACACCTGTTATACAGGCTTTACACTCAGTACTTTACACTGTAGCAAAGTGTCATTTCTTTCGTGTTGTCACATGAAAAGATATAATAACATATTTACAAAAATGTGAGGGGTGTACTCCCTTTTGTGAGATACTGTATATATTTAATTCCATGTTATACTTTTGTTGTTACTGATGTAACTATATTTGTATACTCATTTCAGTTTGCCTGTGCTGTAGCTTCACTCTGTTTCATATACACGAATGCATTTGCACATAGATAATCATTTTGGAACAAGGGTATTGTGCTTACTATTCATTGTACAAATGAAAGGAAATTCAAGAATAAATTGCAAGAATGCAACATGATCTTTTTGTTTTTTCATGTTCCTTCTCTTTAGAGATGCAGAACTATGTAAAATAATGTTATCGCCTACATAAGAATCATGACATAAAATAAAATATTATAGATATAGTTTAACTTTATCTAGATGCTTTGCATACTACAGATGATGCTCATTTTTTAAACAGAGGTAATTTTTGAGGTTGGAAAACAAGTACTCATATTTTCCAACCAATTCCCTTCAATGTTTTTCTATTTATTATTTACAGTGTGAATGGACACCTGGCTGGCCGTTTATGCATAAATAGTTAAAAACGTATATAAACTTGTCTACTTCTATAATAATATTCTGCACAGAATACAAAAATGAGCTTATGAAATAGTGACAAAGGTTTGGTATTTCTGAAATATTTAAATAGGTGTTACAATATATAATAATGTGACTTTCATGGGTTTCCCATTTCAGGGGCCAAATTACAAGTGGAGCGTTATTTGATGATCCTGCTCCAGCATTAACTGCGCTAGAAGTAAGCTTTTTGCATGTATCGTTGCGCTCGTACTACAAGCTGATAATAACCCGACTTGCGTAAAAAGCCGAACTTAGAATATTGCGCGCGCAATAAAATATTCCCCCATAGAAGTAAGTAGAGCAAAAGAAGTGGGGGGAAAAAACTACTTACGTGCAAACCCAATTGCATATTCTCAAGTGTGCTAACCCGACATGAAAATATTAATATTTAACATTCCAATGTTCTTCACATAGAAGAATAAGTTCTATGTATTCATAAATACATATTTATACATATATGATGGTATTTTGCACAAATATATATTTATACAAAACACATATATACAGCACTTTAACAAGACTTCTTCATATGTGCACGGTAGGGATAGGGTTGGACTGGAGCTTTATCAAATATATATGTATACCTATATAAATATATATATATATAGTATACAAACAATTTCCAGCTCTACCCTCCAAGTATCAACCGCCTGGGTGCAGAAATAAGTAATATAAATCATCCAAGCAAATGCACTCTCAGGTCTTTTCAAATAGGTTCTTTAATGGAACGTTTTCGGGGTTCACAACCCCTTCATCAGCATAAACAAACAGTCAAATATCACACAATTTATAGTATGTCAAAATAGTGTCTCACCAAACAGATTTGCTTTCAAAAGTGCGCCAAATACCGAGTGTGGAACGCATCTTGCGTTCCACCGTGATCATGCCAACCGAAGTGATGTCACTTCCGGTTTCGCGACATGATAGAAACATATCAACATTACTTTGTTATGTAATTAATAACACATTGTGGTGTACCCAAAATTATCAAAGAGGCAATTTAAGATAGTGCAAACAAACAAAAATGATTGCCAGTGATCTGTACATACAATATTCTAGTGTATATTAATCGTCATCTTAACCGTAACTATGGTTACGAGACATCAATAAGTGATTGAATTTATATAGTGGGAAATTTCACTCGTGCAACAAATATGTACAATGACATGACTGGCTACTAATCTTTTAGCAATATTCTGTGTCATGTCAATTAGCCGCTATGCAAGATAATATATACATAGATACATTAAGAAACAGAAAACTAAATATAAAAATAAACGTAAAACAATGAACTTAAATAAGTGGCTGTTCTTGCTCAGACTCATTATCAAAACATATAGAAATGTGCATTGCCTACTGCAAAGTATATATACTTTATACAAGCAGTGTATCAAAGAGTCGTGTTGCAACATTGTTATGTTGCATATTGCCCTAAATGTAACATGTATATGAGAGATGTACTGTGGCTATTTTGCGTACGGTTTGTTATATTAGCATTCAACCTTAGCCTATTTGAAAGTACATCTATATCCCTCAGATATCTAACCCACTGTGACAAATTCACTAAATGATATAGTTAAATCTCAAAAGCTTTCTAATTTAGCATATTAGGACAAAGAGCAATATATTGAGTCGTGACCAACATTATTGTACCTCAATTCCTGTATATAGAATAAAGTACCCCAAAGGTTATATTTGTACATAATGTGGTGTATATATATATATCAAGACAATATCAAGAGATTAATATCTCGTGACTCCATCATGATTCAGGTAACAATGTCCAACATATAGATGACCCAATGTGGACCCATAAGGACAGTTCATCTTGGGGCTTCTTGGTGTTATGTTGCTAGGTTGGTATAAGTCCCAATTAAAGGTGGTAAAGTGCAAAATTGGGTAATTTCACCTTAGAGACCAGGCTTCCACATCCAAGATGGGGGGTAAATTCCTCCACCCTGGTGTGTCGTAAGTCCCCAGTCCACATCGCTCAGAAGAGCCATGGGGCTGGGAGCTACACGTAGCCACAATGACCCCAGGTTATACCCCAAGCATGTAGCACTATCATATACCCTTAGATAAGATTTTTGAAATCTGGGGTGGTGTTTTATCCGCCTGGATGGATAGTCCCCAATTTAAAGATCCATTGGCCTCCCCTTTTGAGTAGTATCCTCCTCCTATCCCCTCCCCGATCGAGCGGGGGGTATATGGTCCGATGAGGACATATCGGATTGAAGATACCGCATGGCCTTGTTTAACACAATGGCATGCAACTGGTTGGTCAGAATCCCCCTGTTTAAGTGCCGATCTGATTGCGTACCTATGGTTTGCCATTCGTTCCCGTAACGTGCCTGTGGTTTTACCCACGTAAAAGCAAGAACATGGGCAAAAAGAGAAGGTACACCACATGTGTGGTAGTGCATGTGATGGAATGCTTGATCACGTACCTCCTATTGGTGTGAGGATGATGAAAGGTTTTAGTACTGACCAAACCATTGCACGTAGTGCAGCCCAAACATTTGTATGATCCTTTGATGTTTGTTTTAGTCCCTGTG
Source organism: Bombina bombina (assembly GCF_027579735.1). Taxonomy (NCBI): domain Eukaryota; kingdom Metazoa; phylum Chordata; class Amphibia; order Anura; family Bombinatoridae; genus Bombina; species Bombina bombina. Next base: position 727,922,969 of record NC_069499.1, read on the forward strand.
GTGTAGCTAGCTCTTTGATCTGTGCGCATCAAGAGGTCTTTGAGGTTAATACTCCTCTTGAAGCCCACCATTGGTTGTACCTGTCTGGTAAATGTTAACTTCGGGTCTGATGTCATAATAGGCCAATGTTGATGTAAGATGCGTCCTGTATTCTTGGTAGTTGGGGTAAAAGTAGTGGTCATAATAAGCTTATTACTCATGTCCTTCTTGGGTTTGGGCTTGATAAGTTGTTCTTGAGTGAGTGAAGATGCTGCACTCAAGTTTTCTTGGATAATGGAAGGTTTTGTATCTCCGCTCACGGAATCTTTCTCCCACTCCTGCCAATTGGGAGACCCCAGTATGTATCTCTGAATTATTTCTCATGGTTCTCACAAATTGAGATCTGACTATGCCCTTCAAGAGGGCCGGGGGATGACAGCTCAGCGCTCAGGATGGAGTTCCGATCGGTTTGTTTGTGAAAAAGGGTGGTGCCCAATTGATGTGTTTTTTTAAACACAGTCAAGTCAAGAAAATTAACAGACTGTCTGTCAACAGTCATTTTGAATTTAACATTGCTTGTGGCCGTGTTAAATGTTCAAACCAACCTAGAAGTTCCTCCATGGTCCCCCCGCCATACCATGAAGATGTCATCAATATATCTGTAATAACATACAACCGCTAAATTGGCAGTGTTCCATAGATACAGATTTTCGAATTGAGACATGTACAGGTTGGCGTACGCGGGGGCCATGGAGGAACCCATGGCTGTGCCAGCTGTTTGTAAATAGAATTTACTCTCGAATCTGAAGTAATTCTTAAATAAACAGAATTCGATCAAGGAGAGAAAGAATTTAATTGGTGGACCCTCATAAAGAGGGTTATTGGTAATATGTTCCTCAACAGATTTGAGACCCTCAGTGTGTGGAATAATAGTATACAGACTGTTGACGTCCAAACAGACCAACAGGTCATCGGGTTGGACGTCAACAGTCTGTATCTTACGTATGAAGTCCCCTGTATCCATAATGTATGATCTCACCTCCCTGACAACAGGTTGTAGTAAAATGTCCACTAGCTGTGCCACCGGCTGGTGTCAAGGAGTCCCTTGCTGACACAATCGGACGGCCGGGTGGATTATCTAGAGTTTTGTGTATCTTTGGGATTGAGTACAAGATAGGTATTTTAGGGTAAGTAGTGGTACAGAAATCACGGATATGTTCAGATAGCCAACCTTGTTCAAAACCCATCTGGATCAAAGTATCCAGTTGAAGTTTGAATCTGGAAGTGGGATCAGTAGGTTATACAGAGTAAGTTTGTATGTCTGTCAGCTGAGTCAGAATGTCAGTACGATAATCCTCATAGTTGAGTATCACTATGGCTCCGCCCTTATCGGCGGGCCTAATGACTATACTTGGATCTTCCTGCAGGGTCTTTATCGCCTGTCTTTCTTCCCTAGACATATTGTGTGTCCAAAGGGACTGTTGTCTGGCTGTCTCAAGGTCTTGTGTAACCAGTCTCATAAAAGTTTTGGTACTCGGACTGCTATTGGTTGGTTCAAAGGAGCTGGGGTTTTTACATTGAAGTTCTACCTGTGTCTTAGTTGAACTAGATGTGGAGTTTTGAAAAAACTCTCTTATCTTCAGTGATTTGTTCAACTTATACAGGTCCAATTTTAAATCGAACTCAGAAAGGGCTGTGCTGGGCACAAAAGATAGGCCCCCGATTCAAAACTTTGCGTTCACTATCTGATAAACAATGTGTACTTAAATTTATTACTATGTCCTCTGTCGTGGGCGTCTTGGTGGTTGATGTCTTATACCCCGCCCGCCTAATATGGGGTCTATAGTGCCGCCCCCCTCCCCAGGAGCGGGTAGTTACTCCTAAAAAATGATGGTTTGGTGTAGAGTGTTCTCTGGATGTATGCGTGGAAAATTGGTTAAGGGGTCTGTATGATCAAGGTGGAGTCAGAGAAATATTGCCAGGGTTTCTATCAGTGTCAGAAGACTCTCCCCCACTCGTGTCCACAGTATCAAAGTGGACGCGTCTATTTCTCTGTTTCCTTCTGGTTCTAATGTCTGGTGTTGTAGTTAACCATTTGTAGACTTTCCCTTGTTTGTAGTCCTGATTTCCTGTTTCTACTTTCCTGTTTTTAAACGTTATTAAATCTGTCTGGTATTTATCTATTTGTGTTTTGATTTTAGATAACCAGTTTTCTTGTGTGTCACTAGTAAGTGTAGCCTGGTATGTGTTCTCAAAGCTCTGTATTTCAACTTTGACTTTACCTAGGATAGAAGTGACTTCCTCTATAACCAGTAGAATTAAATCTAAGGAGCACTTGTTCAGAATAAAACACCATTTTTTTCTGAACTTTGGGTTTTCACGCCCAATGGTGGGTACATTGTGGACCCTAAAACCTCGGGGTATCTGCCCTGTTCTAAAGTAATCTGAGAGGTAACTACCATGCAGAGTTAAATCAACCTCTCTCTTTTTTAATTTCAGTAATGTGTGATATAAATTAATTGGGGTCTCACCAACAGTTTTGGAGATAGGTTCAAATAAGATCCGGGCAGCATCATCTGGTGTGTACGATACGGTTCCAGTCTGGGCTTCCACTGCTTGACAGGTTACATCTTCACTTAGTACCTGCTGTTCATTGTGTTCCTCCTGTGTCGGTAGTGTAGACATACTCTAATGAGGAAAAACGGTATAGAGACAAGAAATAAGATCCTTATTCTATTGGCTTTTTTGTTCACAGATGTAAGTCACTTCTATCCTAGGTAAAGTCAAAGTTGAAATACAGAGCTTTGAGAACACATACCAGGCTACACTTACTAGTGACACACAAGAAAACTGGTTATCTAAAATCAAAACACAAATAGATAAATACCAGACAGATTTAATAACGTTTAAAAACAGGAAAGTAGAAACAGTAAATCAGGACTACAAACAAGGGAAAGTCTACAAATGGTTAACTACAACACCAGACATTAGAACCAGAAGGAAACAGAGAAATAGACGGGTCCACTTTGATACTGTGGACACGAGTGGGGGAGAGTCTTCTGACACTGATAGAAACCCTGGCAATATTTCTCTGACTCCACCTGGATCATACAGACCCCTTAACCAATTTTCCACGCATACATCCAGAGAACACTCTACACCAAACCATCATTTTTTAGGGGTAACTACCCGCTCCCGGGGAGGGGGCGGCACTATAGACCCCATATTAGGCGGGCGGGGTATAAGACATCGACCACCAAGACGCCCACGACAGAGGACATAGTAATAAATTTAAGTATACATTGTTTATCAGATAGTGAACGCAAAGTTTTGAATCAGGGCCTATCTTTTGTGCCCAGCACAGCCCTTTCTGAGTTTGATTTAAAATTGGACCTGTATAAGTTGAACAAATCACTGAAGATAAGAGAGTTTTTTCAAAACTCCACATCTAGTTCAACTAAGACACAGGTAGAACTTCAATGTAAAAACCCCAGCTCCTTTGAACCAACCAATAGCAGTCCGAGTACCAAAACTTTTATGAGACTGGTTACACAAGACCTTGAGACAGCCAGACAACAGTCCCTTTGGACACACAATATGTCTAGGGAAGAAAGACAGGCGATAGGAAGATCCAAGTATAGTCATTAGGCCCGCCGATAAGGGCGGAGCCATAGTGATACTCAACTATGAGGATTAAAGTACTGAAAATCTGACTCAGCTGACAGACATACAAACTTACTCTGTATTACCTAATGATCCCACTTCCAGATTCAAACTTCAACTGGATACTTTGATCCAGATGGGTTTTGAACAAGGTTGGCTATCTGAACATATCCGTGATTTCTGTACCACTACTTACCCTAAAATACCTATCTTGTACTCAATCCCAAAGATACACAAAACTCTAGATAATCCACCCGGCCGTCCGATTGTGTCAGCAAGGGACTCCTTGACACAGCCGGTGGCACAGCTAGTGGACATTTTACTACAACCTGTTGTCAGGGAGGTGAGATCATACATTATGGATACAGGGGACTTCATACGTAAGATACAGACTGTTGACATCCAACCCGATGACCTGTTGGTCTGTTTGGACGTCAACAGTCTGTATACTATTATTCCACACACTGAGGGTCTCAAATCTGTTGAGGAACATATTACCAATAACCCTCTTTATGAGGGTCCACCAATTAAATTCTTTCTCTCCTTGATCGAATTCTGTTTATTTAAGAATTACTTCAGATTCAAGAGTAAATTCTATTTACAAACAGCTGGCACAGCCATGGGTTCCTCCATGGCCCCCGCGTACGCCAACCTGTACATGTCTCAATTTCGAAAATCTGTATCTATTGAACACTGCCAATTTAGCGGTTGTATGTTATTACAGATATATTGATGACATCTTCATGGTATGGCGGGGGACCATGGAGGAACTTCTAGGTTGGTTTGAAACATTTAACACGGCCACAAGCAATGTTAAATTCAAAATGACTGTTGACAGACAGTCTGTTAATTTTCTTGACTTGACTGTGTTTAAAAAAACACATCAATTGGGCACGACCCTTTTTCACAAACAAACCGATCGGAACTCCATCCTGAGCGCTGACAGCTGTCATCCCCCGGCCCTCTTGAAGGGCATAGTCAGATCTCAATTTGTGAGAACCATGAGAAATAATTCAGAGATACATACTGGGGTCTCCCAATTGGCAGGAGTGGGAGAAAGATTCCGTGAGCGGGGATACAAACCTTCCATTATCCAAGAAAACTTGAGTGCAGCATCTTCACTCACTCAAGAACAACTTTTCAAGCCCAAACCCAAGAAGGACACGAGTAATAAGCTTATTATGACCACTACTTTTACCCCAACTACCAAGAATACAGGACGCATCTTACATCAACATTGGCCTATTATGACATCAGACCCGAAGTTAACATTTACCAGACAGGTACAACCAATGGTGGGCTTCAAGAGGGGTATTAACCTCAAAGACCTCTTGATGCGCACAGATCAAAGAGCTAGCTACACCACAGGGACTAAAACAAACATCAAAGGATCATACAAATGTTTGGGCTGCACTACGTGCAATGGTTTGGTCAGTACTAAAACCTTTCATCATCCTCACACCAATAGGAGGTACATGATCAAGCATTCCATCACATGCACTACCACACACATGGTGTACCTTCTCTTTGCCCATGTTCGTGCTTTTACGTGGGTAAAACCACAGGCACGTTACGGGAACGAATGGCAAACCATAGGTACGCAATCAGATCGGCACTTAAACAGGGGGATTCTGACTAACCAGTTGCACGCCATTGTGTTAAACAAGGCCATGCGGTATCTTCAATCCGATATGTCCTCATCGACCATATACCCCCGCTCGATTGGGGAGGGGATAGGAGCAAGATACTACTCAAACGGGAAGCCTAATGGATCTTTAAATTGGGGACTATCCATCCAGGCGGATTAAACACCACCCCAGATTTCAAAAATCTTATCTAAGGGTATATGATAGTGCTACATGCTTGGGGTATAACCTGGGGTCATTGTGGCTACGTGTAGCTCCCAGCCCCATGGCTCTTCTGAGCGATGTGGACTGGGGACTTACGACACACCAGGGTGGAAGAATTTACCCCCCATCTTGGCTGTGGAAGCCTGGTCTCTAAGTGAAATTACCCAAATTTTGCACTTTACACCTTTAATTGGGACTTATACCAACCTAGCAACATAACACCAAGAAGCCCCAAGATGAACTGTCCTTATGGGTCCACATTGGGGTCATCTATATGTTGGACATTGTTGCCTGAATCATGATGGAGTCACGAGATATTAATCTCTTGATATTGTCTTGATATATATATATATACACCACATTATGTACAAATATAACCTTTGGGGTACTTTATTCTATATACAGGAATTGAGGTACAATAATGTTGGTCACGACTCAATATATTGCTCTTTGTCCTAATATGCTAAATTAGAAAGCTTTTGAGATTTAACTATATCATTTAGTGAATTTGTCACAGTGGGTTAGATATCTGAGGGCTATAGATGTACTTTCAAATAGGCTAAGGTTGAATGCTAATATAACAAACCGTACGCAAAATAGCCACAGTACATCTCTCATATCATGTTTACATTTAGGGCAATATGCAACATAACAATGTTGCAACACGACTCTTTGATACACTGCTTGTATAAAGTATATATACTTTGCAGTAGGCAATGCACATTTCTATATGTTTTGATAATGAGTCTGAGCAAGAACAGCCACTTATTTAAGTTCATTGTTTTACGTTTATTTTTATATTTAGTTTTCTGTTTCTTAATGTATCTATGTATATATTATCTTGCATAGCGGCTAATTGACATGACACAGAATATTGCTAAAAGATTAGTAGCCAGTCATGTCATTGTACATATTTGTTGCACGAGTGAAATTTCCCACTATATAAATTCAATCACTTATTGATGTCTCGTAACCATAGTTACGGTTAAGATGACGATTAATATACACTAGAATATTGTATGTACAGATCACTGGCAATCATTTTTGTTTGTTTGCACTATTCTTAAATTGCCTCTTTGATAATTTTGGGTACACCACAATGTGTTATTAATTACATAACAAAGTAATGTTGATATGTTTCTATCATGTCGCGAAACCGGAAGTGACATCACTTCCGGTTGGCATGATCACGGTGGAACGCAAGATGCGTTCCACACTCGGTATTTGGCGCACTTTTGAAAGCAAATCTGTTTGGTGTGAACACTATTTTGACATACTATACAATTGTGTGATATTTGACTGTTTGTTTATGCTGATGAAGGGGTTGTGAACCCCGAAAACGTTCCATTAAAAGAACCTATTTGAAAAGACCTGAGAGTGCATTTGCTTGGATGATTTATATATATATATATATATATATATATATATATATATATATTATCAAGCATAAAACAAAGTGGGAAGCAAATGCTATATAAGAGCTGTATTGGACACAAAAGGGGTAAATAAGTATAAGTAATACTATAAAAAAATGCCCCTAGCTGTAGGCACCTGAAGGCCTATGGTGCAGACCCTTAAAATAATATATCAAGAACATTCATAGAAAAGAAAGAAGCAGAGAAAATACTTTGCTTCAAAAAGACAAGAAATTCAGCACTCTTTTCTGAAAAGATACACAACTCTATATTAAACAAAATATCATATTTTATATATTTTGTTTAATATAGAGTTGTGTATCTTTTATTTTTTTATATATTATTATTCTTTATTTATAAAGCGCCAACAGATTCTGCAGCGCTGTCTATGGGTAACAAAGATAAAAGTACAGTACAATATGAGACACCAGACAAAATTTAACAAACAAATACAAGGGGAATTGGGAGCCCTGTTCCCATGGGAACTTACAATCTAAATGGATAGGAGGGTGAGAAACAGGAGGTGGGGACTGCAAAGGTGGGAATGAGATGAGGGCAACTATTAGGCAAGAGGAATTCATTAGTTACTGATTTGGTGATAGGCTTCCCTGAACAAGAAGGTCTTTAGGGAGCGTTTAAAGGAAGAGAGGTTAGGGGAAAGTCTGAGAGCTCAAGGAAGTGCGTTCCAGAGGGTTGGTGCCGCACAGAGAAGTCCTGTAGTCTAGCATGGGAGGAGGTGATTGTAGAAGAGGCAAGGAGAAGATCGGTGTTGGACCTTAGGGGATGGGCTGGAGTATATTTGTTGATGAGTGAGGACAGGTGGGGGGGCTGCATTGGTAAGGGCTTTGTAGGTCAGAGTGAGAATTTTGAATTTAATTCTGCTGTGAATGAGGAGCCAGTGAAGGGACTCACATAGGGGTGCAGTGGATACAGATCATAGGGAGAGGTGGATTAGCCTAGCAGAGGCATTTAGAATAGATTGAAGGGGGAGAGGCGGGAGAGAGGAAGGCCAGTTAGTAGGTTGTTACAGTAGTCAAATTGGGAAATAGGGAATGGATTAGCTGTTTACTAGTTTCAGCACTCAGAAAAGGATGAATTTTGGAGATATTGCGTAGGTGGTTGCAACATGATGAAGAGAGCGATTGGATGTAGGGTTATTAAGGAAAGATTGGAGTCAATTGTAACTCCTAGGCAGCAAACTTGGGGTGATGGGGAGATAGTGGTGTCATCAACAGTGATAGTAAAGTTAGAAACTGGAGTAGAATTAGATGGGGGGATTAGAAGAAGCTCAGGCTTGGGCATGTTGATTTTAAGGTGGTGAAAGGCCATCCACGAAGAAATGCCAGATAAGAAGTCGCTGATGTGGGAAAGGACAGAAGGAGAGAGTGCAGGGGTGGATAGGTAGGTCTGAGTATCATCAACATAGAGGTGATAGTTGAAGCCATAGCTACTGATAAGTTTACACAGTGAGGAAGTATAAATAAAGAAGAGTAGAGGGCCTAGAACAGAGCTTTGAGGTACTCCAACAGACAGAGGCAATGGAGAGGAGGAGTCACCAGCAAATGAGAAAGAAAAGGACCTATTAGAAAGATAACAGTGGATCCAGGAGAGGGCATGGTCAACAGTGTCAAAGGCAGCAAACAGGTCAAGAAAGATAAGTATAGAATAATGGCCATTGTTTTTAGCAGAAAGAAGATCGTTAGTAACCTTGGTGAGGACCGTCTCAATTGAGTGTTGAGGATGGAAGCCAGATTGCAGGGGGTCAAGCAATGAGTTGGAGGATAGAAAGTGAGTTAGGCACTTTGAAGCTAGCGGAAGCAGTGATATGGGGCGGTAGTTTGCAGGAGAATTGGGGTCAAGGGAGGGTTTTTTGAGGATGGGGGTGACCTTTGCATGTTTGAAGGATGATGGAAATGAACCAGTAGTAAGGATCGGTTAAATATGTGAGTAAGAGCTAGGGTGAGGGTAGAAGACAGAGAAGGTATTAGATGTGAAGGGATATATATATATGGCCTAGTACTGCCAGATGATAAACAGTTTATATAGTGATATCAGTATATGCACTCACATTTGGTGTTTCAACAGAAGGTATAGGTGCAAATAAATCAGACTGGATTCTCACAGTCATTCAGCAGACAGATCTCCTGCAATACACCAGCACTGCCAGCAGCAGTATTCTGGTAAGCCATCTCCAAGTGGGGGTATCAAACAATAAAATATATAGCAAGTGTAAGATTAAAAACTTACATTTATTGAAATAGTGATAAAAACAAACAACGCGTTTCTCTGCTCCAGCGACTGTTTCTGCCTATGTGCAGAACATTGGAATGTGAAATATTTACAATAAATACATACAGCTAGATTGCAAGTCTTGCGTTATGAGCTGTGTGGTGCTAACGTGCAGTTTTTTCTCACCGCTCACTTACCTAGAGCGCTGCTATTACAGGTTTTTACAAACCCGGCGTTAAAAGGCAAGAAGTGAGCGTAGAGCAAAATTGAGCTCCACACTACACTCCAATACCAGCGCTGCTTAAGCCAGAGGTGAGCTGGTCGTACGTGCTCTTGCATGATTTCCCCATAGACATCAATGGGGAGAGCCAGCTGAGAAAAAGTCTAACACCTGCAAAAAAGCAGCGTAAATCTCATTAACGCAGCCCCATTGATTCCTATGGGGAAACTAAAGTTATGTTTACACCTAACACCCTAACATGAACCCCAAGTCTAAACACCCCTAATCTTACACTTATTAAGCCCTAATATGCTGCCCCCAACATCGCCGACACCTACATTATATTTATTAACCGCTAATCTCTCTCCCCCAATGTCGCTGCAGCCTACCTAGATTTATTAACCCCTAATTTGCCGCCACTATCCTAAATTTATTAACCCCTAAACCTAAGTCTAACCCTAACATCCACTAACTTAAATATAATTTAAATAAATCTAAAAAAAATTACTATCATTAACTACATCTAATTTTGTGATTTAGCTAATTTAATTTAATTTATTTAATTGAATTTCATTTAGGGAATTTATTTAATTGTAGTGTCGTGTTAGGTGTTAGTGTAACTTAGGTTAGGTTTAATTTGTATTTATTTTAGCTAGGTAGTTATTAAATAGTTAATAACTATTTAGTAACTATTCTATTTAGTTAAAATAAATACAAACTTGCCTTAAAATAAAAATAAACCCTAAGATAAATACAAATGTAACTATTAGTTATATTGTAGCTAGCATAGGGTTTATTTTATAGGTAAGTATTTAGTTTTAAATATGAATAATTTATTTAATGATAGTTATTTTATTTAGATTTATTTAAATTATATTTAAGTTAGTGGGTGTTAGGGTTAGACTTAGGTTTAGGGGTTAATACATTTAGAATAGTGTTGGGGGCGGCAGATTAGGGGTTAATAAATGTAGGTAGGTTTGCAGCGACATTGGGGGAGAGAGATTAGGGGTTAATAAATATAATGTAGGTGACGGCGATGTTGGGGGCTACAGATTAGGGGTTAATAAATATAATGTAGGTGGCGCCAATATTAGGGGTGGCATATTAGGGGTTAATAATATTTAACTAGTGTTTGCGAGGCGGGAGTGTGGGGGTTTAGGGGTTAATATGTTTATTCTAGTGGCGGCGATGTCCTGAGCGCAGATTAGGGGTTAAAAATTTTATTATAGTGTTTGCAATGTGGGAGGGCCTCGGTTTAGGGGTTAATAGGTAGTTTATGGGGGTTAGTGTACTTTTTAGCACTTTAGTTAAGAGTTTTATGCTACGGCGTTGTAGTTTTATTATGAGTGTAGCTGTACTTTCTAATGTATTTTTGATGTGTTTTGTGACACCTTTTTGTTTTGCCAAACAGTTAACTAGAACTCTAAAGTCGTGCTAACCTGATGGGCGTTAACTTCAATTGCATTCAAGCGATCGCATTTACTTTTAACTTTAAATACGAGAGAAAAATCAGACACGCAAACAGCCACGATAAACCGTTTATTGCTTGCGCGTAACTGTTATTGTGCACTCATAATCTGGTCTTTAAAGGGACATTGTACACTAGATTCTTCTCTGCATAAATGTTTTGTAGATAATCCATTTATATAGCCCATCTAAGAGTATTTTTGTAAAAATGTATACTTTTGCTAACTTTTATATAACATTGTGCTGATTTTCAGACACTTAATCAAGCCCCAAAGTTTTAGATGTATACTGATGTCTACTGACTGTCCGAGCCTAATCTCATCAACAGTGCTAAAATGGGAGCTTCTAAGTAAGTTTTTTTAGATTAGTATCTGTGCATAGTCTTTGTGATAGTAGTGTCTATTACATGCAGTTATATGAAAATTGTTCTGTACAGTCCCTTTAATGTTTCTGCACGTGATATTGTTGTGGAATTTGATTTCAGTTGTTGCTTGAGTTTGTTGCCTTTTTTATTATAAGGTCAACAAGACTAATGCTATTTGTTAATTCCTGTAACTAATGATTAGCTTGCCTCTGACTACCCTCTTGCCTTCTAAATTGGCTCCTGTCATACTAATTTGGCTACAAACCATGGTAAGTCCAGCCTCCAGCCTGTTTCCCTTGTTTGGTGAGAATCGCCTGGTATTTCGGGGCTGGACTGACCTTGTTAGACAGGATCAGACTGATTTACTTCAGGAACGTTTTCCTCTGTTAAAAGCACAATTGCACAATTGGGCAAAAAGAAGCTAATCCAGGGGGTAACCAGGCAATAGAACAAGCTACTGAACTATTGTTCATTCCTGGCAGACTGCTTCTCTTTCTGTTTGTATTTTTATTATGACCCTGGGGAGGTCTCCCTAAGGGTGATGGGGAAACCAGATGTTTACTCCTTGCCCAATGTGCTTAGAGGAATACGGCTGCACCTCACTGACTAGGCAAAAAGGAGTCCGAAACGATCATCTGGGGTTGCTGTCTCCCTTGTTCAGAGGAGAATTGCCTTATATTTCGGGGCTGGACTGACCTTGTTAGTCGAGATCAGACTGATATACTTCAGGACAGTTTTCCTTTGTGAAAAGCACAATTAGGCAAAAAGATGTAGCTGTATAATCCAGCAACCTATGCATGCATGCTGCCAGTTCATTGTACTGTATGTTAAAAATCCACTAGATTAGCAACATGTATTTTACACCATTTTATCCTCTTTGCAAACCAGAGGAGCAGTAGCAGCTTAAAAGGTGAGGCTTTTTTTTATACCTATGTAATGCAGTGGAAAAAATGGAGGTCACTTACAGCCTGGAGTGTTCTTTAAATAACTGAACTTCCAGGAGGGAGGTAAAACATATCTTTAATGCAGTATTGAATTTATGCTGGTATCAAAGTTAGTCTTTTCAGTCAGCAAGACAATAAAACATTTTCAGAACACTGTTTTTAGTACCCAATGTCTTTCTTTTGAGGAACAGTTTTATGTCTATATTATAATGCTGTTCCCAGGTTTTCACTACAGTTATATATTCTCTCCTTAATTGCCTAGGGAATGGCAATCTCATACTTCCCAGTGTAGTTCTCAGAATTAAACAAGTGCTGAAGCGGCTACAGCTCTGATATATATATATAGTCACCACAAAGACTTAGGCCTAGATTCAGAGTTGGGCGGTAGCCGTCAAAACCAGCGTTAGAGGCTCCTAACGCTGGTTTTTACCGCCCGCTGGTATTTGGAGTCAGTCAGGAAAGGGTCTAACGCTCACTTTGCAGCCGCGACTTTTCCATACCGCAGATCCCCCTACGCCATTTGCGTATCCTATCTTTTCAATGGGATATTTCTAACGCCGGTATTTAGAGTCGTGGGCTGAAGTGAGCGTTAGAAATCTAACTACAAAACTCAGCCGCAGAAAAAAGTCAGTAGTTAAGAGCTTTCTGGGCTAACGCCGGTTTATAAAGCTCTTAACTACTGTGCTCTAAAGTACACTAACACCCATAAACTACCTATGTACCCCTAAACCGAGGTCCCCCCACATCGCCGCCACTATATTAAATTTTTTTAACCCCTAATCTGCCGCTCCGTACACCGCGGCCACCTACGTTATCCCTATGTACCCCTAATCTGCTGCCCCTAACACCGCCGACCCCTATATTATATTTATTAACCCATAATATGCCGCCCCCAACGTCGCCTCCACCTACCTACAATAATTAACCCCTAATCTGCCGACCGGAGTTCACCGCTACTATAATAAATGTATTAACCCTTAATCCGCCTCACTCCCGCCTCAATAACACTATAATAAATAGTATTAACCCCTAATCTGCTCTCCCTAACATCGCCGACACCTAACTTCAAGTATTAACCCCTAATCTGCTGACCGGAGCTCACCGCTACTCTACTAAATTTTTTAACCCCTAAAGCTAAGTCTAACCCTAACCCTAACACCCCTCTAAATTAAATATAATTTTTATCTAACGAAATAAATTAACTCTTATTAAATAAATTATTCCTATTTAAATCTAAATACTTACCTGTAAAATAAATGCTAATATAGCTACAATATAATTTATAATTATATTGTAGCTATTTTAGGATTAATATTTATTTTACAGGCAACTTTGTATTTATTTAACCAGGTACAATAGCTATTAAATAGTTAATAACTATTTAATAGTTACCTAGTTAAAATAATTACAAAATTACCTGTAAAATAAATCCTAACCTAAGTTACAATTAAACCTAACACTACACTATCAATAAATAAATTAAATTAAATACCTACAATTATCTACAATTAAACCTAACACTACACTATCAATAAATTAATTAAATACAATACCTACAAATAAATACAATGAAATAAACTAACTAAAGTACAAAAAATAAAAAAATATTTACAAACATTAGAAAAATATTACAACAATTTTAAACTAATTACACCTACTCTAAGCCCCCTAATAAAATAACAAAGACCCCCAAAATAAAAAAATGCCCTACCCTATTCTAAAATTAAAATAGAAAAGCTCTTTTACCTTACCAGCCCTGAAAAGGGCCCTTTGCGGGGCATGCCCCAAAGAATTCAGCTCTTTTGCCTGTAAAAAAAAACATACAATACCCCCCCCAAAAATTACAACCCACCACCCACATACCCCTAATCTAACCCAAACTCCCCTTAAATAAACCTAACACTAAGCCCCTGAAGATCTCCCTACCTTGTCTTCACCTCACCGGGTTCAGCGATTGGTCCAGAAGAGGGTCCGAAGTCTTGATCCAAGCGGCGGCTGAAGAACTCCATCATCGGGCTGAAGTCGGAAGTCCATCATCGGGATGAAGTCTTCTATCAAGCGGCATCTTCAATCTTCTTTCTTCCGGAGCGGAGCCATCTTCTTCCCAGCCGACGCAGATCCATCCTCTTCAACCGACGCCTACTCGCCGAATGACGGTTCCTTTAAATGACGTCATCCAAGATGGCGTCCCTCAAATTCCGATTGGCTGATAGGATTCTATCAGCCAATCGGAATTAAGGTAGGAATATTCTGATTGGCTGATGGAATCACCCAATCAGATTCAAGTTCAATCCGATTGGCTGATCCAATCAGCCAATCAGATTGAGCTCGCATTCTATTGGCTGTTCCGATCAGCCAATAGAATGCGAGCTCAATCTGATTGGCTGATTCCATCAGCCAATCAAAATATTCCTACCTTAATTCCGATTGGCTGATAGAATCCTATCAGCCAATCGGAATTCGAGGGACGCCATCTTGGATGACATCATTTAAAGGAACCGTCATTAGCGAGTAGGCGTCGGTTTGAAGAGGATGGATCCGCGTCGGCTGGGAAGAAGATGGCTCCGCTCCGGAAGAAGAGAAGATTGAAGATGCCGCTTGATAGAAGACTTCATCCCGATGATGGACTTCCGAATTCAGCCCGATGATGGAGTTCTTCAGCCGCCGCTTGGATCAAGACTTCGGACCCTCTTCTGGACCGATCGCTGAACCCGGTGAGGTGAAGACAAGGTAGGGAGATCTTCAGGGGCTTGTGTTAGGTTTATTTAAGGGGGGTTTGGGTTAGATTAGGGGTATGTGGGTGGTGGGTTGTAATGTTGGGGGGGGTATTGTATGTTTTTTTTTACAGGCAAAAGAGCTGAATTCTTTGCGGCATGCCCCGCAAAGGGCCCTTTTCAGGGCTGGTAAGGTAAAAGAGCTTTTCTATTTTAATTTTAGAATAGGGTAGGGCATTTTTTTATTTTGGGGGTCTTTGTTATTTTATTAGGGGGCTTAGAGTAGGTGTAATTAGTTTAAAATTGTTGTAATATTTTTCTAATGTTTGTAAATATTTTTTTATTTTTTGTAACTTAGTTCTTTTTTATTTTTTGTACTTTAGTTAGTTTATTTCATTGTATTTATTTGTAGGTATTGTATTTAATTAATTTATTGATAGTGTAGTGTTAGGGTTTAATTGTAGATAATTGTAGGTATTTAATTTAATTTATTTATTGATAGTGTAGTGTTAGGTTTAATTGTAACTAATAAGGATTTATTTTACAGGTAATTTTGTAATTATTTTAACTAGGTAACTATTAAATAGTTATTAACTATTTAATAGCTATTGTACCTGGTTAAAATAAATACAAAGTTGCCTGTAAAATAAATATTAATCCTAAAATAGCTACAATATAATTATAATTTATATTGTAGTTATATTAGGGTTTATTTTACAAGTATTTAGATTTAAATAGGAATAATTTATTTAATAAGAGTTAATTTATTTCGTTAGATAAAAATTATATTTAACTTATGGGGGTGTTAGGGTTAGGGTTAGACTTAGCTTTAGGGGTTAAAAAATTTAGTAGAGTAGCGGTGAGCTCCGGTCGGCAGATTAGGGGTTAATACTTGGAAGTTAGGTGTCGGCGATGTTAGGGAGAGCAGATTAGGGGTTAATACTATTTATTATAGTGTTATTGAGGCGGGAGTGAGGCGGATTAGGGGTTAATACATTTATTATAGTAGCGGTGAGCTCCGGTCGGCAGATTAGGGGTTAATTATTGTAGGTAGGTGGAGGCGACGTTGGGGGCGGCAGATTAGGGGTAAATAAATATAATATAGGGGTCGGCGGTGTTAGGGGCAGCAGATTAGGGGTACATAGGTATAATGTAGGTTGCGGCGGTGTACGGAGCGGCAGATTAGGGGTTAATAATAATATGCAAGTGTCAACGATAGCGGGGGCGGCAGATTAGAGGTTAATAAGTGTAAGGTTAGGGGTGTTTAGACTCGGGGTACATGTTAGGGTGTTAGGTGCAGACATAGGAAGTGCACCTCTGGTATTGAGAGTAAATATGCTCTACGCTCCCTTTTTGGAGCCTAACGTAGCCCTTCTGTGAACTCTAAATACCAGCAGTATTTAAAAGGTGCGGGAGAAAAAAAAGCCAGCATAGCTAACGCACCCCTTTGGCCGCAGAACGATAATGTCCACCTTAATTGGCATTGTTACTTATGAGAGACCCTGATCCATTGTATATAGTAATTGCTACTTTTTCTTATATATGTATATTTTTTTATATATGTACATTTTTGTAAAAATAATTTTTTCCATAAAAAAAAATCATATTTTCTTTACATAAAAAACTTTTTCAAATTTTTTTTAATAAAAAATATTTTTCAGAAAAAAATTATTCAAATGTTTTCATTTTTTGAGCTGTTTTGATGGTTTTGTTATTTATTTTTTTATTTTTGAAAGGGAACACTATTTTGCACTAACTAGCATATGTAGAAACATGCTTCTATTTGTGTATGACAATGTTTTTGGATATTTAGCTAATAATTGGCAATATCCTTTTAATCTTTATTTATATGAAGACATATTCACATTAGAAGTTGTACCTGTAATGTTAACAAAATTCTATTTATTCGTTGGATTTAAATAAGGTATTTGAAATGTACCCTTTTACACGCCCTCCTTGTTCTTTTGTTGTATTTTCTTTTTTTGCTTCTTTTTTTGCTATATTTTTTTTAGTCTCTATTATGGCCTAGATTTGGGAGTTTGGCGGTAAAAGGGCTGTTAACGCTCCGCAGGCTTTTTTCTGGCCGCACCATAAAATTAACTCTGGTATCGAGAGTTCAAACAAATGCTGCGTTAGGCTCCAAAAAAGGAGCGTAGAGCATTTGTACCGCAAATGCAACTCTCGATACCAGAGTTGCTTACGGACGCGGCCAGCCTCAAAAACGTGCTCGTGCACGATTCTCCCATAGGAAACAATGGAACTGTTTGAGCTGAAAAAAAACCTAACACCTGCAAAAAAGCAGCGTTCAGCTCCTAACGCAGCCCCATTGTTTCCTATGGGAAAACACTTCCTACGTCTGCACCTAACATGTACCCCGAGTCTAAACACCCCTAACCCCTAACCTTACACTTATTAACCTCTAATCTGTCGCCCCCGCTATCGCTGACCACTGCATTTTTTTTTAAAACCCTAATCTGCCGCTCCGTAAACCGCCGCAACCTACGTTATCCCTATGTACCCCTAATCTGCTGCCCCTAACACCGCCGACCCCTATGTTATATTTATTAACCCCTAATCTGCCCCCCACAACGTCGCCGACACCTGCCTACACTTATTAACCCCTAATCTGCCGAGCGGACCTGAGCGCTACTATAATAAAGTTATTAACCCCTAATCCGCCTCACTAACCCTATCATAAATAGTATTAACCCCTAATCTGCCCTCCCTAACATCGCCGACACCTAACTTCAATTATTAACCCCTAATCTGACGACCGGGAGCTCACCGCTATTCTAATAAATGTATTAACCCCTAAAGCTAAGTCTAACCCTAACACTAACACCCCCCCTAACTTAAATATAATTTACATCTAACGAAATTAATTATCTCTTATTAAATAAATGATTCCTATTTAAAGCTAAATACTTACCTGTAAAATAAATCCTAATATAGCTACAATATAAATTATAATTATATTATAGCTATTTTAGGATTAATATTTATTTTACAGGCAACTTTGTAATTATTTTAACCAGGTACAATAGCTATTAAATAGTTAAGAACTATTTAATAGTTACCTAGTTAAAATAATAACAAATTTACCTGTAAAATAAATCCTAACCTAAGATATAATTAAACCTAACACTACCCTATCAATAAAATAATTAAATAAACTACCTACAATTACCTACAATTAACCTAACACTACCCTATCAATAAAATAATTAAATAAACTACCTACAATTACCTACAATTAACCTAACACTACACTATCAATAAATTAATTAAACACAATTCCTACAAATAAATACAATTAAATAAACTAGCTAAAGTACAAAAAGTAACAAAAGAACTAAGTTACAAAAAATAAAAAAATATTTACAAACATAAGAAAAATATTACAACAATTTTAAACTAATTACACCTACTCTAAGCCCCCTAATAAAATAACAAAGACCCCCAAAATAAAAAATTCCCTACCCTATTCTAAATAAAAAAGTTACAAGCTCTTTTACCTTACCAGCCCTGAACAGGGCCCTTTGCGGGGCATGCCCCAAGAATTTCAGCTCTTTTTGCCTGTAAAAGAATAAATACAATATCCCCCCCCCAACATTACAACCCACCACCCACATACCCCTAATCTAACCCAAACCCCCCTTAAATAAACCTAACACTAAGCCCCTGAAGATCTTCCTACCTTGTCTTCACCATCCAGGTTCACCGATCCGTCCTGAAGAGCTCCTCCGATGTCCTGATCCAAGCCCAAGCGGGGGGCTGAAGAGGTCCATGATCCTGTCAAAGTCTTCATCCAAGCGGGGCAGAAGAGGATCTTCCATCCGATTGAAGTCATCATCCAGGCGGCATCTTCTATGGTCTTCCATCCGGAGCGAAGCGGCAGGATCCTGAAGACCTCCAGCGCGGAACATCCATCCGGACCGACGACTGAACGACGAATGACTGTTCCTTTAAGGGACGTCATCCAAGATGGCGTCCCTCGAATTCCGATTGGCTGATAGGATTCTATCAGCCCAATCGGAATTAAGGTAGGAATTTTCTGATTGGCTGATGGAATCAGCCAATCAGAATCTAGTTCAATCCGATTGGCTGATCCAATCAGCCAATCAGATTGAGCTCGCATTCTATTGGCTGTTCCGATCAGCCAATAGAATGCGAGCTCAATCTGATTGGCTGATTGGATCAGCCAATCGGATTGAACTTGATTCTGATTGGCTGATTCCATCAGCCAATCAGAAAATTCCTACCTTAATTCCGATTGGCTGATAGAATCCTATCAGCCAATCGGAATTCGAGGGGACGCCATCTTGGATGACGTCCCTTAAATGAACAGTCATTAGTCGGGAGACAACGGAAGAAGAGGATGGATCCGCGTCGCCTGCTTCAAGATGGACCCGCTCCGCACCGGATGGAAGAAGATCGAAGATGCCGCTTGGAGAAGATGTTTGCCGGTCCGGATGTCCTCTTCTTGCCGGATAGGAGGAAGACTTTGGAGCCTCTTCTGGACCTCTTCAGCACCGGATGATGGATCGCCAACCCCCGCTTGGGTTGGATGAAGATGTTGGAGCCAGGACGGATCGGTGATACCTGGATGGTGAAGACAAGGTAGGAAGATCTTCAGGGGCTTAGTGTTAGGTTTATTTAAGGGGGGTTTGGGTTAGATTAAGGGTATGTGGGTGGTGGGTTGTAATGTTGGGGGGGGGGTATTGTATTTATTCTTTTACAGGCAAAAGAGCTGAAATTCTTGGGGCATGCCCCGCAAAGGGCCCTGTTCAGGGCTGGTAAGGTAAAAGAGCTTGTAACTTTTTTTTATTTAGAATAGGGTAGGGGAATTTTTTATTTTGGGGGTCTTTGTTATTTTATTAGGGGCTTAGAGTAGGTGTAATTAGTTTAAAATTGTTGTAATATTTTTCTTATGTTTGTAAATATTTTTTTATTTTTGTAACTTAGTTCTTTTTTATTTTTTGTACTTTAGCTAGTTTATTTAATTGTATTTATTTGTAGGAATTGTGTTTAATTAATTTATTGATAGTGTAGTGTTAGGTTAATTGTAGGTAATTGTAGGTAGTTTATTTAATTATTTTATTGATAGGGTAGTGTTAGGTTTAATTATATCTTAGGTTAGGATTTATTTACAGGTAATTTTGTAATTATTTTAACTAGGTAACTATTAAATAGTTCTTAACTATTTAATAGCTATTGTACCTGGTTAAAATAATTACAAAGTTGCCTGTAAAATAAATATTAATCCTAAAATAGCTACAATGTAATTATAATTTATATTGTAGCTATATTAGGATTTATTTTACAGGTAAGTATTTAGCTTTAAATAGGAATCATTTATTTAATAAGAGTTAATTTATTTCGTTAGATGTAAATTATATTTAAGTTAGGGGGGTGTTAGTGTTAGGGTTAGACTTAGCTTTAGGGGTTAATACATTTATTAGAATAGCGGTGAGCTCCGCTTGGCAGATTAGGGGTTAATAATTGAAGGTAGGTGTCGGCGATGTTAGGGAGGGCAGATTAGGGGTTAATACTATTTATGATAGGGTTAGTGAGGCGGATTAGGGGTTAATAACTTTATTATAGTAGCGCTCAGGTGTCCGCTCGGCAGATTAGGGGTTAATAAGTGTAGGCAGGTGTCGGCGACGTTGAGGGGGGCAGATTAGGGGTTAATAAATATAATATAGGGGTCGGCGGTGTTAGGGGTAGCAGATTAGGGGTACATAGGGATAACGTAGGTGGCGGCGCTTTGCGGTCGGAAGATTAGGGGTTAATTATTTTAAGTAGCTGGCGGCGACGTTGTGGGGGGCAGGTTAGGGGTTAATAAATGTAATACAGGGGTCGGCGGGGTTAGGGGCAGCAGATTAGGGGTACATAAGTATAACGTAGGTGGCGGTCGGCAGATTAGGGGTTAAAAATTTTAATCGAGTGGCGGCGATGTGGGGGGAGCTCGGTTTAGGGGTACATAGGTAGTTTATGGGTGTTAGTGTACTTTAGGGTACAGTAGTTAAGAGCTTTATGAACCGGCGTTAGCCAGAAAGCTCTTAACTCCTGCTATTTTCAGGCGGCTGTAGTTTTGTCGTTAGAGCTCTAACGCTCACTTCAGAAACGACTCTAAATACCGGAGTTAGAAAGATCCCATTGAAAAGATAGGATACGCAATTGACGTAAGGGGATCTGCGGTATGGAAAAGTCGCGGCTGAAAAGTGAGCGTTAGACCCTTTAATCACTGACTCCAAATACCAGCGGGCGGCCAAAACCAGCGTTAGGAGCCTCTAACGCTGGTTTTGACAGCTACCGCCGAACTCCAAATCTAGGCCTATATGTTTATGTTTTATTGATACTACTGTATAGATACATTTTTGGGTACTTATGATTACTGGTTGCTACCAGCATGAATATACTCAAATGCAAGTTTGCATCAATATCCGGCCATGGCAACAATTGTAACCGATCAGCGACAGCTTTCAGTAACTCACAAGCTGTTTTTGGGCGTTGGCTATACACTACACTGTGATTGATTCAGCCTTGGCCAATGAAATTCAAGTTCAGCATGTACGTTGTTAGCTTTAGTAGTGTATTAGCAGTAATTTCCTCCACAAGCTGCTATACTATAATGTATTGTATGGTTAATTGTTAACTGGGACTGTCTCCTTCGTTTTTAATTTAACATTATCTTGGTTTTATTTTCACAAGGGCTACCGAGTGGCGTCCGGTCTCCATACCAACATATGACGTGGAGATGTACCACGTGGTTGCTGTGATTTCCGGTTTGAGAGGATAACTCTGTGGGTGGGTATTAGGCTTGTATTTAAGTCTGGCAAGTATTGTATGTCTGTTTGTTGTTGGTTTGAGGATGGGATAAAACACGGAAACGTCACTTTAATAAATAGAAAAATAATTTTCAACATTTAAGACCCGGTGAGTGCCTTTTTACTTTCATGAACTATATTTATATATGTGTATATACACCTTTGAGCCTGTCCAGTCCATATATATATGTCTCACGGCTCTTTTACTTGCCGAAAAATGGACTCTTCTTACGTACCAAGCGATTAGTTTCCTGAGACTGCAACCGGCCGGTGCAGTCCTGCATTCCTCTCGGTCTGCCTTGGAGCTTTGATTGAAAGCTACAGGCATTTTCGTTACCTCATACCATTGAGGTCGCTTATTGTAAGTGTTCTTTACCCTGTGATTGTATTTGTTTTTTCTATTAAACGGAATTACGCTATTGCCTTGTATTCTCTCCTTCTTCGTTTTCATTTATTCGGATACCGCTGGATGTCTGAGAGAGAGCGGACCTGCAGTAATAAACGAGGAAGGTAGAAATGAGCTTCAAGGAGGAGATCCATCAAGAAAGCTGACAGCTACAGAACACAGCTGGAGAAAGCACAGAAGTGATACAGAGATACACTGATGAAGTCCGGAGACCAATGGTCTAATACACAGTGTCCTGCCTCGACCTTACCTCATACGATTGGGGTAGGAGCTTGTAAGTACACAACCTTTAGGGATCTCCTGGGTGTCTTTTATGATTTATTTACCCACTCAAGCCAAAGAATCTTTTGAAGATCATCTGGACTTTTAGACCAAGGGGTCAGATTGTTTCATGGGCATAATTATTATTTTTGGGGCATTTAGTAGTATATATATATATATATATATATACACAAAAAATGTTCCAGAGCTCTGCACTCACTATTCCAGTAAAGAGTTGGTGTGCCCCGGGGTGCATCACAGATAAGCATACATAGTAAGGAAGGACGCACTCACCGGGACTTAACAAAATATTGTAATTTAATACAAATCTATACAGTGACGTTTCGGGGTGATAAGCCCCGTCCTCAGACCATAATGTATACCTTAAAATAAAATATATACTTTACCCTCCACCAAGCGTGAACTGCCGAAACCGGAAGTAGCCATGGCGTTCTCCCTGCACCACTGCGCAGGTCCGGGGGTAGCCATGGTAACCGTTGTAAACATTCATAACACCGTAACAGCGCTTACTCAAAACAGGCCCGCCCATCGCACTGTCAGTTCCAAAGGTTGCCTGGGTAACCAAGAGACGGGTTCTATGGAGACACATATAAAATATACATCAGCATATTACAACAAGCTCGCTAGAGCAGACATTATAAAGAAACCTGTGGGGCAAAAAAATAATTAATTAAATTACTGGTTGAGATGACAACCCTTAGTAAAAATTAATTAGATAAAAACTTGTAGGCGAAAAATGAATTATTGTTAGCAATAAACTATCCACATATCAATTGAAAATCATAACAAAAAGGCCCAATCTAAATTGTACGTTAGGACAATTAAGCTGATCTAGAGGAAACAGTGCCAATCCAGATTTACATTTAACCCTTTAGGTGTTAGGGTATTAAGCATATAAATCTACCTGGATTCTTTCTGCAAAAGTAGTTTGGCCCTGTCTCCTCCTCTGTTTAATCTAGGGACATGGTCTATGATGACGTACCTAAGGTTTGACACCGTATGGCCCGCCAGTGCAAAATGCCTTGCAACTGGTTGATCAGACTGTTTTTTGCCAATCGCTGATCTAATGGCAGTGCGGTGGTTGGCCATACGGGTCCGTAGGTCGTCAATAGTTTTGCCCACATAGTACAATCCACATGGACAGTGGATAAGATATATAATGTACTCAGTGGTACAAGTCACCCGGTGTTTAATAGTGAACCTTTTGTTGGTATGAGGATGTACAAAGAATTTTGTAGTACTTAAACCATTGCAGGTGGTACATCCCAGACATTTATAACAGCCCCACTTCGGTGTGCTGAGCCATGTCTGTCTTTTATAACACCCAACAGGGTCTACTTGGACCAGAGTGTCCCGAATAGATCTAGATCTTCTAAAGCTCATTCTTGTGGTCCCATATTGATAAAAGTTAGAGTGAGGTCCGACTGTACAATGTTCCAGTCCTTCTTTAGGACCAATGGTAATCCTTGTTTGTCAACAGTGTAAGTGGTAAGATATGTCATCCTATCGACACTATCTTTGTTAGTGGTAGCTTGTAAAGCCTCATCTTGTGTCAGGTCCAAAATTGTTTCAGATGATGATCCAGAAGTTGTTCAGTGTACCCACGTTGTAGAAATCTAGTCTTCATTTCAAGTAGCTGTTTTTTTGTCTGTGCTGGATCACTGTTGTTCCTGACAACTCTTTTAAATTGGGAAATAGGAAGGGCTTTCTTTAAGGATGGGGGGGTGACAACTGGTGGCCTGTAGTAAAGAGTTCCGGTCTGTGGCCTTCCGAAATAAAGTAGTGGATAGTCGGTATTGGTCTTTATAAATTCTTAAGGTCCAAGAAATCTACAGATGTTTCACTATGCTGCATTTTGAACAGTAGGTTGGGCGGGTCTCATTCAACAATTGAAACCACATTTCCAAATCCTGTGTAGAACCATCCCAGATCAGGAAGAGATCATCTATATAGCTACGAAACATCTTGATATTTGGATGGCTAAATAGATCTGTCTGGAATTGCTCGAATTCAGTCATGTAGAGGTTGGCGTACGATGGGGCCACACTTGACCCCATCACCGTCCCCAATAGCTGCAGATAGAACAAATTTTCAAAGCAAAAATAGTTCTTAGTAAGACAGTGGTGTAGTAGTTCCAGAATTAATTCTATCCTGGGTCCAACATAGGGGTATCTGCATAGGTGGTTACGTACTGCCTCGATACCCTGACTATGGGGTATGACGGTATAAAGACTTACCACGTCAGGTGTAACTAGTAATTCAGTCCCCTTCAGATTTTCAAGACCCTTCAATTCCTTGATAAGAGCCATAGAGTCCAGCAAAAAAGATGGCATGTTCTTGACAAAAGGTTGTAGCAATGAATCAAGATAGGTTGCTATAGGCTGTAGCAGAGATCCAATAGCCAAAACTATCGGTCTCCCCGGGGGTAAAGATGCGTGTTTAGAACACCGGTGTCCGGGAAAATGTTACTGTTAAGAACCCCCATAGTTGTGCGTCAATTATGTTTTCAGTTAGTGCACCTTGTAAAGAGGTATCAACTTCTTTTTTGTAAATCCAGTACAGGATCCCCTGGTAGTTGTCTGTAGGTGGTAGAATCATTGAGCTGAGATAGGGCTTCTTCACGGTAGTATGTGTAGGCCCAAGACCACCACAGGCACCGCCTTTGTCTGCTTCACGGAAAATAAGACTGGGTATTATCTTGTAGTTTTTTCAAAGCCCTCCTTTCTTCACATGAAAAATTGTTGCGATGTTGACCCTGGTTGCCCTGGATATCAATCACTGCTTCTTGAGCATAAGTCTACTGTACGTTTTTATGCTGGCATTCGTACTGGTGGGATCATACTTCCCTTTTGGTCTGAATTTGGGCACCTCAGTGGTAACAATTCCCAAAATGGTTCCCGCAATCTTAGATTCGTTCAAACTTCTGATTATCCAGAAAGGAAGTAAATGAATCGTTATATACAGTAGGAAATAAATGACAGCCCCTTATTAGTACACCTAATTCAACTGGGTTCAAGTTGTAGGAGCTGAGATTGATTACAATGTCCTCTGTCAGAATCTTGGTGGTCTGGGGGGTCTTCCTCTTTACGCCCCCCCTCTGGCAGTGTGGCCTGCGCCCCTGGAGTTTTTTGACTGTGTGGTGACACCTTGGGAGCTAGGTCGAGGTTCAATGTGTGCTATGGTAGCCCCATCCTGATTCAGAACTATTCCCAGAGGAATCAACTGGTATTAAGATTTCTGGGGTTTACGATACCTGGGTCTGCATTGGCGAGCATCAGTATAAACTCTCCTCTCCTCTGGGCTTAGCAGCCAGCGGTAAACCCGGCTTCTCCTTATAGTCAGCAGTGACCATATCCCATTTCCTATTTTTAAAGGTGGTCAATTCTAGCTGATATTGGGTGACCTGTTGTTCTAATTGGTGAGCCAGTTGTGCTCAGTATCAGCTTCCAGAGTAGGTTTGTGTTGTTCTTCAAATTTCTGAACCTCCTGTTCTGCTGTATGCATCATTGTCTGTTCCTCCGCTATTTTAAAGCACGTTATTCCAAACAATTTAGGAATGTTAGGTGATTTATGCCCTATGTAATTTTCCATGGGAGTTTTGCCATGGATCCCCCTCTGGCATGCCACAGTCCAGGTGTTAGTCCCCTTGAAACAACTTTTCCATCACTATTGTGGCCAGAAAGAGTCCCTGTGGGTTTTAAAATTCGCCTGCCTATTGAAGTCTATGGCGGTTTGCCCGGTTCGCCGGTTCACGAACATTAGCGGAAGTTCACGTTCGCCGTTCGCGAACGTTAAAATTTTAGGTTTGCGACATCACTAGTAATGCATAATCAAACCTTAATAATAAATAACACACATGACACATTATGGAGGAAAACACTGTGACAGGTTGCGTTTATTCAAACAGGATAACATAACCGATACAATATAGATGGAGACAGATGAGAAACCAGAAACAGGGTTTGTAGGGAGTTCCCTTGTCGCACTTATTTAGAAGGACACCCTAAGCAACCACTTAGGATTTTCAGCCATCATTTCACCCAATTTATTTAAGAAGTTATAGAAAGGGGCCAAGACTTCCCACCACCAGATTGTAAAGAAGATCTCTTTACCCATAAGGGGACCAGATCCGCTATCACTGGGAAGATACATTTTTTTTGCTACAAACACGGTCTTACCAAAGGTCTTAGCCTAAGCAACCCCATAGGATTGTTAGACTCACAGCCGCCATCCTTACAACTACTCAGAGGGGTGGGCAAACAGAAGTTTTCAGCAAACAAAGTGTAAAAGAGGCTTTTCACTTCCGGACAGGGCCTTATAAAGGTAAGAAAGCCACCTCCCTAACAACTACAACACTGTTGCAACTAACATCTACCCCACCCATCCCACATGGCCTTAACCTTTAAGCCTATTCCGAACTTATACTAAGCCTTACACTATCATAAGGGAACAGGCCCTAGTTGGGAGTTTTGGTGTAATGCATAATCAAACCTTAATAATAAATAACACACAGGACCCACTATGGAGGAGAAAAACTGTGACAGGTCGCTTTTATTCAAACATGATAACATAACCAACACAATATGGATGGCGGCAGATGAGTCACTAACCCCTCAAGCCAACAAGAGGATCAAGGCCCCGGCAACGGAAGGTGCGGCAGAGCCACCAATGCTAATGCCTCTCGGCCAGAAAACAGGGGTTTGTAGGGAGTTCCCTTGCTCACCTACTGAGAGGGATACCCTAGAGAAACCACTTGGGACTGTAGGTCCCATCCTTTTGGTCCATACATCACTTCTCTCTTCGGAGCTCCATGTGCCCCCAGCCCTTTAAAATTTGATGCACCAGAAAACCACCCGTAGGATTAGGGAAACCACATAGCTTGTTAAAGAAGCACAGAGCGGCTAAATGGCTCTGCACTGCCCTTGCCAGTACTCCCTTGCACGCAGACAAGCCAACCATCGAGCAATGCTACCTGTGATCTGGAAGAGGCCTCCCCACCTTAAGAAACACAAAAGAGATGTCACTCACTCCAGTGCTTCTGATAAGTTGACCAAGTTGCCGGTGCTAAGGATGCTCTCACCAAGCCCCACAGATTGATCCCAGGTCCGCCAGATGCTAAAGGAAAGTAGGACAGCCACGGGTGTGTGGCTGAACACCTGTAGTGTCCACCACTCACCCGCACACCACTTACATCCAAAATATGTGCCAAACCCTACAGATCCTGAAGCATCTGTGAACAACTCCAGCTCTGGATTAGAAATAATCCCATTGTGCCAAAGTCTAACACCATTAAAGTGAAGGAGAAAATGCTCCCACACCACTAAGTCTTCCACCATGTCCCCCGTTAGCCTGATCCTAGCTGCTGGCCCCGTACCACCCTTCAATGGTGCTTCCAAGCGCCAATTGAACACCCGCCCCATTAGGATAACCCTGCACGTGAAATTTAAGACAAAGTAAAGATTGTAGTTCTCACAGACAAAGAAACCTAGCCGCAGCAATCCGCATGAACCACTTCCAGAAATCTAGCCACCTTATCACCGTCAACCGGCAAAGCTGAGCTACAGTGTCAATTTCATGCTCAAAAATGTCAACGCTGTGCAGGGGGCCTGGGGTCTTTTCCTCAGGCCAGAGGCACCCCAAACCTTTCCATACAAAACATGCATGACCTGCATCAGCCACACGCATTCATCAGAATCCCGAAGCCCAACCAGCAAAAAATCATCCAAATAGTGAGCAAGTAAGTCACTACTCACCACCGTTGCAACCTCCAGTGCAAAAAATAACTTAAAGATTTGAAGAATGCACAAGAGAACGGCACAACCCATGGGTAAGCACCTGCCCACATAAATAAGCTGTTCACCTTACAACCCTCCAACCTAAAGGAAAACGGGTGTAAAGGGAGTAACCTAAAGGCTGATTCAATATCCAACTTCGTTAATAAGGCCCCATGGCCCAGTGACTGAGCAATACCCACTGCCTCGTCAAACGATTGGTAATGAACAGAACTCAGGACAGGGTCAATGGCATCATTGACCAAACCCCCTTTTGGATAGGACAAGTGTTGTTTAAATGCGGTGCTTACCATGCTTTTTCTTTGGAACGACCCCCAAAGGAGACACCACAAGATCCGCTAATGACATTGCACGAAAGGGACCCACAATCTGCCCCAAACTCATCTCCTTAGTGACCTTGTCCCGCACCACCTCAGGAAACTGGTAGGCTGACTTCAGGTTCCTATGTGTAGTTGACCCCAGAACCGGGGGGCTAACTGGAATAACAAATCCCTCCCGAATCCCAAGCAATAGCAGAGCAGGTGCCACCTATCCGGGTAAAGCCGCAACCAAGGCTCAGACCGCCCACCCTCAAAGGTGTGGGGGCCCTTACTAACAGATCCCTTAGTGGCTCCTCCAGTCCCTGTGTCTTCTTTTCTTTTTCGATGTTCACGTCACAACCTTGGGTGAATGACCCCACAGTAACCGACAGATGTGACAAAAGGAGTAATTTGCTCCTCTCTCGCACTGCCAATCCAGAAATTTCAGCTCTCCCTCGACTTCTTCTTGGCCTTCAGCGTCAGTCAAGCTCCAGGGGGTTTTTAGCCGGTGTGGTAGAGAAGGAGACCTCTCATGTCCAAAACAGACCACAGCTGCATGTCAGTCATCCCGATCTTCAATGTAGGGTTGCTAGACATCTTCCTCCTGTACTCAAGCATTGTAATCCTCCATGTTCCCTCACCAAACTTCTTTCATAGCCAGTTCAATCATATCCTGGTACTTCAGGGATGGCGTATAATTGGTCATTAAAACATCTTTTCCATTCTTCAAACATGTCAGGACGCTTCATCTTCTTCAGAGCCTGTCCCAATCCTTGCTTCTCTCTTTTGCCCTACAAGCCTCTATGGACAACTCAACTATTTTACCAACCTTTCTTCCTGAATTTTCTTGACCACCTTACTTTTGAGATGTGCGTGGAGTGAATAAATAGTACAGGGGTATGTGTCCCCCAGGGACGGCTGCCTTGCGCCCGTCTGCCGCCAGGGAAACTTGACCGCCAGGTAATCTCAACCACCGCCCCCTTCCCCCCCGGGAGTGGTCTGAGGGGCGCTGATCCTGGAACAACTGTTGCTATAATCTTTTTCATCATCCTAAACATTCACATCTGGCCCTTTTCCCACCAGCCCCAAAGCTTCCTCACTCTCAGAAGCAGATGAAAAATCAGACAAAACAGTGCGTGTATGAGAAAAAGATTGGCACTCTACCCCCACCAGGAGACACTGAAGCAGCTGCATTCCCTGACAGACTGGGCAGCCCAATGGCCCACTTTTGCCCAGCTGCGCTGACATTCGTCTGACCTGCAGAGGCAACTGCTGGAATACACTCCTGCCTGAGACATTGCTGTGGTAGCTGCAGCACTCTACTCCTCCCACTGATCTGGATAAGCCTTCCTGTAATAAGAAAACATTGGGAGTACCCCCAGACCACAGCACTAGAGCCAGCCTGTGTGCACCCCCTATTGCTGTCCGCCATGCACACCCCCTAAGCCACTTGATCAGAAGGCCCCACTCCTGCACTGCTATCACCTGGGAACACTGGTGCTGGGAAAGAAGTCCTATCCTCACTCACATCCGCTGTGACACAATCTCCCAAAGCAGAGCCCTCATACACCACACCTGAATCCCCATCCTACCACACAAATTCTGGAAAAATGGGGAAGCTGGAATTATACCCCACACTCACATCAAGACCCCCCTCCTGCCAACTGTCCCCCCAGTAGAAGTTGCTTCCATCCTTCCCTGAGCCTCACTCATACCAGCCGCACCCAAATTAGCCAAGGACAAAGTCGCCAAACATGCCCCCAACATGGTACTTTCCCCCAGCACTACCACACTGCTGCCCCTCATAAGCACCACGTTCCCTTGTAGCAGATTCCAGCAAGCCACCAACCCCAGCAAACCCTAGGAAATGTTCTGCTACCCTTCTGAGTGCGAAAGGCCCACCCTATGACCCAGCCTGGTGCCAGCCACGTCCCTGATAATTTCCTTACCTCTCGTAGTTGCTCCACATCGATATAGACCTTGACGGCCTCTCTCCCTGCACTCCACGACACTCCCCCAGGGGATGCTCACCTGAAGTGACGTAATTTGCGCCTATGTTACCAGAAGTAACTGCCCCAGTCCCACGTGACTGTCACCATCAAGGGACTGGAAGGTCTAACACCCGCTACTGATTCTGACGCCTGCCTCCTACCCTGGACTGCAACGCCTGCCTACCGACTACCAGCTGCCAGTGACCTCAACAGTGCCACAAATTATGTCACCGTACCTGGAGTAAGTTTAGCAGGGCCCGCAGCCTCTGCCAACCCAGTATCAGGTGAGTCTGGAGGGGGAAGATCATCATCCGCAGGCCTAGTACCGGAGAGGCCCGATGATGAGGGGGAGAAGAGCACCCAGGGGAATTATCCATGGAAAGGGGGAACTAAAACCACTGAAGGGCCCCTGCAAACGTGCTAGGGTCACCAGGGACAATAACTATTACAGGCTTCCAAAGGAGGATTAACCACTAGGTCCTGAGGGCCCTCTCTAAGCATGTTCTATGATGCAGCAAGGGACTATCTTCAGTCAACAAAGTGGAAAAGAGGCTTTGCACTTCCTGACAGTGGCCTTATGAAATGTAAGAAAGCCCCCTACTTAACAACTGCAACACTGTTGCAACGAACATCTACAATCACCCACCACACATGGCCTTACCCCTTAAGCCTGTTCTGAGCTTATACTAAGCCCTACACTATTCATTCTAGGGGTACTTGTTAGAGTAGGTATTAGTGTTAGTATAGGGTTAACAAGCCACTTTTAATTAAAAGTCCATGGTGAAGCACGTTAACTAGAGAAGGGTTAGCGTGGCTGACTTTGCTTAAGGTAAACCTATACTTTTTTAATAGATATCACAAACATGCTAACTTGCTCTCATATTACAAGTTGAAATGTATAGTTTGTGCTCGAGCAAAAGATGAAACTGCCATAGAATATTTAGCGCGACTGGAGACATGAAAAAAACCTAGAATGGTTAAAAAAAAAGAATTGCACAAAACAAGTTGCAAATGTAAAACACATTAAAATAAAGTATTACACACATTTATACACTTAAAAAAAATATATCATTTTAATATTAATAAAACTTAAAAGGGCTAAAAGGGATATGGTGTATTGCAAAGTGTTTGACTGGAAAGGACTCCAATGTGTGCGTGTGTATATATATATATATATATATATATATATATATATATATTTTTTTTAAACTAATAATGGGGGTTGGTGGCACTCATTGTGTGGGCTATTTGGTGTAAATCACCAAAAGTGATTGTGCAAGCAGTCACAAAATATTATAATAATATAACATAAAAAGAAAGGACTAATGCAGATTTATAACAAAAGCCAAAGTGTGACACAGGCTGCACCAAAAACATATACTTTATTTACAGCTTTATAAACTCAGTGGAATCTCTCCTAATACAGAGTGCGGCTGTGTAGCTGATACATAGACAGAGGAAACACATGTCACAATAAATAAAGATATCTAAACAGACGTCTGTTAAATTATTTAACACCATATAGTAGACTTTAACTTCAAAAAAGGCATGTCTAAGAGCGAAAGGGACAAGCTTGAAAATTATTTTCAAAAATACACACACTATGCAATTGCAAATGATGTTGTAAACTGGAGCACTAGGCACGCTCCTTGTATTATCCTAAAATTAGACAGCTAAATATAATGAAAGTTAGTAGGTGTGGGGAGCACTTAGTGCAACTGCACACTCCAATCCAGCATGGAAAGAATAATCAAACAGTTCCTGTTTATCACAGATTAAGGTTTACCAAAATCTTCAGTTTCTGGGCAAATCAATCAACCGGTGCCTCTTTCCTTAGATTAGGACAAAACTGGGACCTCCTTTTTCTTCCAGATTTGGTTTATATCAATTGTACTGTGTCTTTATTATTGCAAGTGTAGTCCTCTGCTGCAGTGCTTTTACCTTATCCTGCCTCTGCTTTTGAGTATTAGAACAACTCACTTGATACACAGACACCGCATGGAGGGCTTGGTTCACCTTTACCAAACAGCTCACAGGTGAATAATGATTACAGGATTGATGACATGTTTCGCCCCTCCCCTTTGTGGGCCGTCTTAGGGGCTTCGTCAGATAGCAACCTGATTCCATTCCTTGGCTTTTATAGCCAATTGCAACTTGTTAAGAAGGTATAGTTAACACTTCACATCCTCTGCTGAGTTACATGGCACATAGTGAGAAAAAACCTGTTACCTTTATAATTCGTGCTTCAGTATGTGCTTCAACCTGATAATACAACTGGTTACAAACATGCAACATGATTGTTAGGATATTTGTCAATTTTTATACATAAAAATAAAACAAAATAGCAACATTGTAACATATTGTTGCATATTTTCCCCTGAGTCTATGTATCACTACATCTTTGCCATTGGCTGTTTTAGGGTCTCAGGTATTGGAAAGGACCTTGACGTGGTACCTGAGCTTGTCCCATTTGGCCAGATGCGGTGACTAACCTTTCCATTTTTGCTTTTAAATCTTAGCTGAGAGCTTGTGAGTGCTGGGTTTTCTCTGTGTGTTGTATTAATTTGTTTTGTAATTTTCCCTATGGTTCTTGCACCCAGACCTGTCTGGGGTTATCTGCTTGTGGCTCTGGGGACAGCACAGCTTCCTGTGAGTGCCAGTGGCACCCAGGGCTGAGAATGTTGCAGGGTCATGGGATGTGTACTCGGTCCGGTATGAGAGTGCAGTTCCCTTCCGTGTTTTGTATATGTCTAGGGTGGTTACATATTCCTGTGCACCCCTTCCCTTGTTTTCAGTTTGTTTGAATTTGAAAGCTTACATTGTGTGGCTGTTTTAGGGTCTCAGGTATTGGAAAGGACCTTGACGTGGTGCCTGAGCTTATCCCATTTGGCCAGATGCGGTGACTAACCTTTCCATTTTTGCTTTTAAATCTTAGCTGAGAGCTTGTAAGTGAGTGCTGGGTTTTCTCTGTGTGTTGTATTAATTTGTTTTGTAATTTTCCCTATGGTTCTTGCACCCAGACCTGTCTGGGGTTAACTGCTTGTGGCTCTGGGGACAGCACAGCTTCCTGTGAGTGCCAGTGGCACCCAGGGCTGAGCATGTTGCAGGGTCATGGGATGTGTACCCGGTCCGGTATGAGAGTGCAGTTCCCTTCCGTGTTTTGTCTATATATATATATATATATATATATATATATATACATATTAAAAATTCTTGACTAGGTTTATTGCATAAAGTCTAAACTCTTTTTAAGAGATTATTGAGGTCTTATTATTGGTGAAAGTGTATTTAACACATACATTCATTTGGACTCTTTCTGAAGCAACATTTTGTCAATGTTACCTCCTCTCCTTTTGGGCTTAACCTGTTCAATGCCAATCACTGTCAAATGATCTGAACTAGATTCATGTTTTTCTATGAAGTGTTTCCCTATGGGACTGTCCGCATTCACATGTTTGATGTCATACCTCTGTTCTCTCACTCTATCTTTCAGTTCTCTTGTCATTTTTCCGACATAGAAAAGTGGAAAAGAACATTATAAAAGGTAAATCACCCCTGTGGAATTGCAGTTAATCCATTGCTTTATTTTAAAGACATGATCCACGTCTGTGTGGAATGTTTTGGTTTGTGTCATATGGCTGCAATACACACACCTTCCACATGGCTGACTACCTGTCCTGGGCCTGCTATTTGTTAACCAGTTTTATGTCGGTATATATATATATATATATATTGATATGTGTGTGTGTGTACACTTCTGCATTTTTGTGTTTATATGTGTAAATTTGTATGTGCACACATACATACATATACACATGTATTCTCATATATTAATATATATACACACACTTTTGAGCCCTTCCAAATCAAATACCTTGAAACATGCAATATAATTTGTATTCATTTTTTATGTGGTATAAAGTGATGGTAAATCCAAGAGTTTAACAAACGCTAGGATTTAACATCACTAAAAATAAACTCTAGTTTCTGTCATCAATTACTAAAAAATGGGTGCTAAACTCAACCATTTTTATTTGCTAGGCACAGTGCTCTTTATCAGTGGGGTAATGCTTCCACCTCTAGCCCTACTAGGATGTCAGATAACACACACGGCTATAGGTTTAGAGGTGAAAACGTCACCTCATTGAAGAAGAGCGCTGTGCCGTGGGTGGCCGGAGGCGCTGATTTTAGCAATATACTTCAGCACAGAAAGGGCGAGTTTAGCACCTCTTTTTTTAGTAATTGATGACAGAAACAAGAGTTTATTTTTAGTGATAGTAAATCCTAGCATTTGTTAAACGCTTGGATTTACCAACACTTTAATGTGTTTTGAATAGAAATACTTTACATTCCTATGTTTTTCAAATAGAAAACAATCTTTGTTTTATTCTTAAATAAATATTTCTATATATATCTATAAATACAATGGGCGGGATTACATGTGCGGCGCAAGCTTCAGCGCAACTGCTGAAACCCGTGCTGCCCGTAATTTCACCTCGCATATCGGGATATCACATAAACCCCGCCCGCAGTTCATAAAGTGCCATAAATCGGATAAACTAGCAATGTCCAGAAATGAGCGTAAATTCAAATTGCTGGAGTCGCCAGTGACTTACGGCACTTTAAAAACTGCCGGCACCTAAGAAAACAAAAATAATGTAAAATCTCCCGTAAAAGTCTAACCCGCCTCCCAAAAAAAAATCCTGACACGTAAAACCCCTATATCCGCCATCAAACCCACATCGGAACTAATAATAAAAGTATTAACCCCCCACAATACAATATGGCCTAATTAAACTATTAACTCCTAATCCGCCATTCACACGCATCGCAATCTACCTAATAAAAGTATTAACCCCTAAATCCGCCAACTCCAACATCGCAAACTACCTAATAAATGTATTAACCCCTAATCCGCCATTCACCCACATTGCAAAGTCCCTATTAAAACTATTAACCCCTAATCTGCCATTAACCCACATTGCAAAGTACCTATTAAAACTATTAAACCCTAATCCGCCATTAACCCACATCGCAACAAACCATATAAAACTATTAACCCTTAAACCGTTAAACCCACACAAACGCAATAATCCTAATAAAACTACTAACCCCTAATCCACCAAACCCACACAACGCAAATAAATAATTTAATTACTAAGCCCCCTAACCTAACACCCACTAAATTACCCCAAATTACATAAAATAATAAAATACTAAATTATAATTAAAATAAAAAATCCTAACAGTACTTAGAAAATAAACCTAAGATTAAATTAAAATAAATTAATCTAAAATTACCAAAAATAAAAAAGTCTAACATTACAGAAAATAATAAACAAAATTATCCAAAATAAAAAAAATAAACCTAATCGCTATGAAAATAAAAAAGATCCCCAAAATAAAAACACCCGCTAAACTACCAATAGTCCTTAAAAGGGCTTTTTGTAGGGCATTGCCTAAGTTTAAAAAATTCTAAGTCCCCCCAACAGTAAAACCCCACCACCCACCAAAATAAATAAACCTAACACTAAAAAAACCTAACTACCCATTTCCCCTAAACGGGCATTTTTATGGGCATTGCCCTTAAAAGGGCATTCAGCTTCTTTTAAGAGTGCCCAATAAATCCCCTAATCTAAAAAAAAACAAAAAACAAAAAATTAAAAAAATACTAAGTCTAACCCCCAAATAGATACTCACCCGTTCCCTGAAGTCCGGCGGAAAAGGTCCTGTTCCAGGAGGGGAAGTCTTCTTCCAAGCGGCTGACATCTTCTTCCAAGCGGGGACCACTTCCTTCTTCATCCATGTCCCTGAACTGTGTTGTCTGTCTCTTGAGCCAGGGTGTTGTGAATGTGGCGAGGTCACACGCTGGGGATATGGAGACAATAAGTGTATGGAGCGGATTAGGAGAACAACAGGAGGAGGTAGATTTGTTGACATATTCGTTTCTGGATCTGTTTATCAATCCGTCTGTAACATTTGAAATAGGTATATTATGAGTGCTATAGATCTATCCCCATGAGGGTCTCCGTGACTCACTCTGGCAAATTAATGAAATGTTGTGAATGATATAGTAATGCTTTATGTACATCATATGTCTTATGCATATCATTTTTTTTTACCTAGTACAAGTATCCATGATAGTTTTCCAGCAATATAGTAATATAGAGGTTTGCTTATCACATTATACACTATCCTGCATTCATGATGTGGGTCATATATACTTATATATTTGATATGTGCACTATGTGTATGTCGATATATGCTCTGATTGTTTTGATTGACTGACAATAATTGTTTTGAATATTGCCATGACTACGGTTTTTTGGTGCAATTTCACTCCACTGGGAGTGGCCTATATTGTTTAAATAGACTCCTGTGTTTTGTGTTTGCTTGTCTGAGGAAGGGGAGTGTCCCCCCGAAATGTCATGCTTTTTCAAATAAACTGCACTTGAAAAGACCAGAGAGCACCTTCTTCCACTTATTATATTTAACTGTTGGCACCCTGTCAGTTGTTACTAAGGTGAGAGTGCTCTCTTTTGAACTATATATATATATATATTATATATATATATATATATATATATATATACAGTATCTCACAAAAGTGAGTACATCCCTCACATTGTTGTAAATATTTTATTATATCTTTTCATGTGACAACACTGAAGAAATGACACTTGGCTACAATGTAAAAGTAGTGAGTGTACAGCCTGTATAACAGTGTAAATTTGCTGTCCCTCAAAATAACTCAACACACAGCCATTAATCTCTAAACCGTTGGCAACAAAAGCAAGTACACCCCTAAGTGGAAATGTCCAAATTGGGCCAAAGTGTGAATATTTTGTGCTGGCCACCATTATTTTACAGCACTGCCTCAACCCTCTTTGGCATGGAGTTCACTAGAGTTTCACAGGTTGCCACTGGAGTCCTCTTTCACTCCTCCATAATAACATCAGAGAGCTGGTGGATGTTAGAGACCTTGCACTCCCCCCACTTTCCATTTGAGGATGCCCTACAGATGCTCAATAGGATTTAGGTCTGGAGACATGCTTGGCCAGTCCATCACCTTTGCCCCCAGCTTCTTTAGCAAGGCAGTGGTTATCTTGGAGGTGCGTTTTTTGGGTTGTTATCATGTTGGAATACTGCCCTGCAGCCCAGTCTCCGAAGGGAGGGGATCATGCTCTGCTTTAGTATATCACAGTACATGTTGGCATTCATGGTTCCCTCAATGAACTGTAGCTCCCCAGTGCCGGCAGCACTCATGCAGGCCTAGACCATGACACTCCCACCACCATGCTTGACTGTAGGCAAGACTCATTTGTCTTTGTACTCCTCACCTGGTTGCCGCCACACACGCTTGACACCATCTGAGCCAAATACGTTTATCTTGGTCTCATCGGACCACAAGATATGGTTCCAGTAATCCATGTCCTTAGTTTGCTTGTCTTCAGCAAAACTGTTTGCGGGCTTTCTTGTGCATCATCTTTAGAAGAGGCTTCCTTCTGGGACGACAACCATGTAGACTAATTTAATGCAGTGTGCAGCATATGGTCTGAGCACTGACAGGCTGACTCCCCACTCCTTCAATCTCTGCAGCAATGTTGGCAGCACTATTCTCCAAAGACAACCCTCTGGATATGACACTGAGCACGTGCACCCAACTTCTTTGGTCGACTATGGCGAGGACTGTTCTGAGTGGAACCTGTCCTGTGAAACCTCTGTATTGTCTTGCCCACCGTGCTGCAGATCAGTTTCAGAGGTCTTGGCAATCTTCTTATAGCCTAGGCCATCTTTATGTAGAGTAACAATTATTTTTTCAGATCCTCAGAGAGTTCTTTGCCATGAGGTGCCATGTTGAACTTCCAGTGGCCAGTATGAGAGAGTGTGAGAGCGTTAACACCAAATTTAACACACCTGCTCCCTATTCACACCTGAGACCTTGTAACACTAACGAGTCACATGACACCGGGGAGAGAAAACGGCTAATTGGGTCCAATTTGGACATTTCCTCTTAGGGGTGTACTCACTTTTGTTGCCAACAGTTTAGACATTAATGGCTGGTTGAGTTATTTTGAGGGGGACAGCAAATTTACACTGTTATGCAGGCTGTACACTCACTACTTTACATTGTAGCAAAGTTTCATTTCTTCAGTGTTGTCACATGAAAAGATATAATAAAATATTTACAAAAATGTGTGGGGGTGTACTCACTTTTGTGAGATACTTTATATATAGAACATAGGAATATAAAGTATTTTTAACACCTTTGGCTTTAGCGCAGTTGGTCTAGTGCAGTGTCAGGTTAGCATGCGAGTGATAGCGCAGTCATCTGAAAGCCTAACGTTAGCTTGCATCGGTCTTTCGCTTGCACAATAAATTTTAACTTTGAGCATTTGCTGCACAAGAGAAAAATAAAAATCTGGCCCAAAATTAGGCAAACGGCTCAGAATTATTACAAAATTCTGCCTAAAAGCAAACTATTTAGTTAAATTTGGTGAAATTGTTAGACTGGTCTGCAATAGTATTTTCTGCTTCTCTTCAATCTTCTGTTATGCATTCAATTACACTGGGTCTGCAAAGAAAACGGAGACACTATTAATCTTCATCAAGACAAGGGATTTGAGCAGGGGATACAGATCACTGTAAAGAGGAATAATGACTGAGCTGGTTCAAGGCTGCTACTGCTAAATCTGTAGCACTAGCGTTGGCATTTATTGCGTGCCATTTATGAGAATGTCACTGAGGCTCATTACTTTACATAGCAGTTTAATAAATTAAATTAAGAGCAAATTTGATAACACCATGGAAAACAAATAATAAAAGTAATTTATTACTAAGGCTATAGTAGTTAGCAGCTGCCATTGTGTATCATAAAATGTAACAATACAGTAACGTGATAAACAAATATCAAATTTTAAAATGTTCATATGCTGAATTTTTACATTATTTAGTATTATTGTTATTATTTATAACTAGTAGATAAGCCTGCCCAGAGAGGGCAGTCTATATGTTGTAAATACAACCACCAAGCTACAAAAAAAATTAGAAATATAGCAAAGAATAAACAAAGCTAATACCGCTATAAAAAAATCCCCCCAAAATAAAAACATCCCCTAATCTAATACTAAACTACCAATAGCCATTAAAAAGGCTTTTTTGTAGGGCATCGCCCTAAGTTTAACAGCTCTTTTACATTAAAAAGAAACAAAGTCCCCCCTAACAGTAAAACCCCCCACCCACCAAACCCCCCAAAATAAAAAAAAAAACCTACTAACATTAATAAACCTAATCTACCCATTGCCCTGAAAAGGGCATTTGTATGGGCATTTTCCTTAAAAGGGCAGTCAGCTCTTTTTCACTGCCCTTAAAAGGGCATTTAGCTTTTTTAGATTTGCCCCCCCAAAAAACCTAATCTAAAAAACAAACCCCCCCCAATTTTTTAAAAAAAACTAACACTAAGGCCCCAAATAGGTATTTACTGTTTGAGAAGTCCGGTGGAGAAGGTCTTCTTCCAGACGGGTCCATCATCTTCATCCACAGCAAAGGGGGTCCGGAGTGGTCTTCCCAGATGTGGTAATCCTTGGCAGCGTTGGCGGCGGTCCTCGGCGACATGGAGGCTCCTCTTCATCCAATGTCCGTGGCATACTGAATATTGAATGCAAGGTACCGCAATCAATTTGGGGTACTTTGCATTCCTATTGGCTGAATAAATATGGGGTACCTTGAATTCTTTCTTCAGTGTGAGGCGCATTATCACATGAAGAGGAACCTCCACACCTTTGCCGAGGACCGACGCCGATGACTGCCGCCGAGGATCGCCACTTCTAGGAGACCACTCTGGACCACGGCTCCGCGGGCATTTTTTTTTTTTAATGCTCCGTTTGCTTCCGCTGCATCCCGGTGGATTCCGAAAATGGCAGAGTGGTGAAAGAATTCCCCTGCGGTGGATTCTTTCACCACCCTGCCATTTTTGGAATCCACCTGGATGCAGCGGAAGCAAACGGAGCATTAAAAAAAAAAAATGCCCGCGGAGCCGTGGTCCAGAGTGGTCTCCTAGAAGTGGCGATCCTCGGCGGCAGTCATCGGCGTCGGTCCTCGGCAAAGGTGTGGAGGTTCCTCTTCATGTGATAATGCCCTCACACTGAAGAAAGAATTCAAGGTACCCCATATTTATTCAGCCAATAGGAATGCAAAGTACCCCAAATTGATTGCGGTACC
Source organism: Bombina bombina (assembly GCF_027579735.1). Taxonomy (NCBI): domain Eukaryota; kingdom Metazoa; phylum Chordata; class Amphibia; order Anura; family Bombinatoridae; genus Bombina; species Bombina bombina. The sequence goes on from NC_069499.1 coordinate 727,963,635, forward strand.
TTGCATTCAATATTCAGTATGCCACGGACATTGGATGAAGAGGAGCCTCCATGTCGCCGAGGACCGCCGCCAACGCTGCCAAGGATTACCACATCTGGGAAGACCACTCCGGACCCCCTTTGCTGTGGATGAAGATGATGGACCCGTCTGGAAGAAGACCTTCTCCACCGGACTTCTCAAACAGTAAATACCTATTTGGGGCCTTAGTGTTAGTTTTTTTTAAAAAATTGGGGGGGGTTTGTTTTTTAGATTAGGTTTTTTGGGGGGCAAATCTAAAAAGCTAAATGCCCTTTTAAGGGCAGTGAAAAAGAGCTGACTGCCCTTTTAAGGAAAATGCCCATACAAATGCCCTTTTTCAGGGCAATGGGTAGATTAGGTTTATTAATGTTAGTAGGTTTTTTTTTTTATTTTGGGGGGTTTGGTGGGTGGGGGGTTTTACTGTTAGGGGGACTTTGTTTCTTTTTAATGTAAAAAGCTGTTAAACTTAGGGCGATCCCTACAAAAAAGCCTTTTTAATGGCTATTGGTAGTTTAGTATTAGATTAGGGATGTTTTTATTTTTGGGGGGATTTTTTTATAGCGGTATTAGCTTTGTTTATTCTTTGCTATATATTCTAATTTTTTTTTGTAGCTTGGTGGTTGTATTTACAACATATAGACTGCCCTCTCTGGGCAGGCTTATCTACTAGTTATAAATAATAACAATAATACTAAATAATGTAAAAATTCAGCATATGAACATTTTAAAATTTGATATTTGTTTATCACGTTACTGTATTGTTACATTTTATGATACACAATGGCAGCTGCTAACTACTATAGCCTTAGTAATAAATTACTTTTATTATTTGTTTTCCATGGTGTTATCAAATTTGCTCTTAATTTAATTTATTAAACTGCTATGTAAAGTAATGAGCCTCAGTGACATTCTCATAAATGGCACGCAATAAATGCCAACGCTAGTGCTACAGATTTAGCAGTAGCAGCCTTGAACCAGCTCAGTCATTATTCCTCTTTACAGTGATCTGTATCCCCTGCTCAAATCCCTTGTCTTGATGAAGATTAATAGTGTCTCCGTTTTCTTTGCAGACCCAGTGTAATTGAATGCATAAACAGAAGATTGAAGAGAAGCAGGAAAATACTATTGCAGACCATCTAACAATTTCACCAAATTTAACTAAATAGTTTGCTTTTAGGCAGAATTTTGTAATAAATTCTGAGCCGTTTGCCTAATTTTGGGCCAGATTTTTATTTTTCTCTTGCAGCAAATGCTCAAAGTTAAAATTTATTGTGCAAGCGAAAGACCGATGAAGCTAACGTTAGGCTTTCAGATGACTGCGCTATCACTCGCATGCTAACCTGACACTGCACTAGACCAACTGCGCTAAAGCCAAAGGTGTTAAAAATACTTTATATTCCTATGTTCTATATATATAAAGTATCTCACAAAAGTGAGTACACCCCCACACATTTTTGTAAATATTTTATTATATCTTTTCATGTGACAACACTGAAGAAATGAAACTTTGCTACAATGTAAAGTAGTGAGTGTACAGCCTGCATAACAGTGTAAATTTGCTGTCCCCCTCAAAATAACTCAACCAGCCATTAATGTCTAAACTGTTGGCAACAAAAGTGAGTACACCCCTAAGAGGAAATGTCCAAATTGGACCCAATTAGCCGTTTTCTCTCCCCGGTGTCATGTGACTCGTTAGTGTTACAAGGTCTCAGGTGTGAATAGGGAGCAGGTGTGTTAAATTTGGTGTTAACGCTCTCACACTCTCTCATACTGGCCACTGGAAGTTCAACATTGCACCTCATGGCAAAGAACTCTCTGAGGATCTGAAAAAATAATTGTTACTCTACATAAAGATGGCCTAGGCTATAAGAAGATTGCCAAGACTCTGAACTGATCTGCAGCACGGTGGGCAAGACAATACAGAGGTTTCACAGGACAGGTTCCACTCAGAACAGTCCTCGCCATAGTCGACCAAAGAAGTTGGGTGCACGTGCTCAGTGTCATATCCAGAGGTTGTCTTTGGAGAATAGTGCTGCCAACATTGCTGCAGAGATTGAAGGAGTGGGGAGTCAGCCTGTCAGTGCTCAGACCATATGCTGCACACTGCATTAAATTAGTCTACATGGTTGTCGTCCCAGAAGGAAGCCTCTTCTAAAGATGATGCACAAGAAAGCCCGCAAACAGTTTGCTGAAGACAAGCAAACTAAGGACATGGATTACTGGAACCATATCTTGTGGTCCGATGAGACCAAGATAAACGTATTTGGCTCAGATGGTGTCAAGCGTGTGTGGCGGCAACCAGGTGAGGAGTACAAAGACAAATGAGTCTTGCCTACAGTCAAGCATGGTGGTGGGAGTGTCATGGTCTAGGCCTGCATGAGTGCTGCCGGCACTGGGGAGCTACAGTTCATTGAGGAACCATGAATGCCAACATGTACTGTGATATACTAAAGCAGAGCATGATCCCCTCCCTTCGGAGACTGGGCTGCAGGGCAGTATTCCAACATGATAACAACCAAAAAACGCACCTCCAAGATAACCACTGCCTTGCTAAAGAAGCTGGGGCAAAGGTGATGGACTGGCCAAGCATGTCTCCAGACCTAAATCCTATTGAGCATCTGTAGGGCATCCTCAAATGGAAAGTGGGGGAGTGCAAGGTCTCTAACATCCACCAGCTCTCTGATGTTATTATGGAGGAGTGAAAGAGGACTCCAGTGGCAACCTGTGAAACTCTAGTGAACTCCATGCCAAAGAGGTTGAGGCAGTGCTGTAAAATAATGGTGGCCACACAAAATATTCACACTTTGGCCCAATTTGGACATTCCACTTAGGGTGTACTTGCTTTTGTTGCCACGGTTTAGAGATTAATGGCTGTGTGTTGAGTTATTTTGAGGGACAGCAAATTTACACTGTTATACAGGCTGTACACTCACTACTTTACATTGTAGCCAAGTGTCATTTCTTCAGTGTTGTCACATGAAAAGATATAATAAAATATTTACAACAAAGTGAGGATGTACTCACTTTTGTGAGATACTGTATATAATATATATATATATATATATATAATATATATATATATATATAGTTCAAAAAGAGAGCATCTCACCTTAGTAACAACTGACAGGGTGCCAACAGTTAAATATAATAAGTGGAAGAAGGTGCTCTCTGGTCTTTTCAAGTGCAGTTTATTTGAAAAAGCATGACATTTCGGGGGACACTCCCCTTCCTCAGACAAGCAAACACAAAACACAGGAGTCTATTTAAACAATATAGGCCACTCCCAGTGGAGTGAAATTGCACCAAAAACCGTAGTCATGGCAAATTCAAAACAATTATTGTCAGTCAATCAAAACAATCAGAGCATATATCGACATACACATAGTGCACATATCAAATATATAAGTATATATGACCACATCATGAATGCAGGATAGTGTATAATGTGATAAAGCAAACCTCTATATTACTATATTGCTGGAAAACTATCATGGATACTTGTACTAGGTAAAAAAAAATGATATGCATAAGACATATGATGTACATAAAGCATTACTATATCTTCACAACATTTCATTAATTTGCCAGAGTGAGTCACGGAGACCCTCATGGGGATAGATCTATAGCACTCATAATATACCTATTTCAAATGTTACAGACGGATTGATAAACAGATCCAGAAACGAATATGTCAACAAATCTACCTCCTCCTGTTGTTCTCCTAATCCGCTCCATACACTTATTGTCTCCATATCCCCAGCGTGTGACCTCGCCACATTCACAACACCCTGGCTCAAGAGACAGACAACACAGTTCAGGGACATGGATGAAGAAGGAAGTGGTCCCCCGCTTGGAAGAAGATGTCACCGCTTGGAAGAAGACTTCCCCTCCTGGAACAGGACCTTTTCCGCCGGACTTCAGGAACGGTGAGTATCTATTTGGGGGTTAGACTTAGTATTTTTTTAATTTTTTGTTTTTTGTTTTTTTTAGATTAGGGATTTATTGGGCACTCTTAAAAGAGCTGAATGCCCTTTTAAGGGCAATGCCCATAAAAATGCCCGTTTAGGGGAAATGGGTAGTTTAGGTTTTTTTAGTGTTAGGTTTATTTTATTTTGGTGGGTGGTGGGTTTTACTGTTGGGGGGACTTAGAATTTTTTAAACTTAGGCAATGCCCTACAAAAAGCCCTTTTAAGGACTATTGGTAGTTTAGCGGTGTTTTTATTTTGGGGATCTTTTTTATTTTCATAGCGATTAGGTTTATTTTTTTTATTTTGGATAATTTTGTTTATTATTTTCTGTAATGTTAGACTTTTTTATTTTTGGTAATTTTAGATTAATTTATTTTAATTTAATCTTAGGTTTATTTTCTAAGTACTGTTAGGATTTTTTATTTTAATTATAATTTAGTATTTTATTATTTTATGTAATTTGGGGTAATTTAGTGGGTGTTAGGTTAGGGGGCTTAGTAATTAAATTATTTATTTGCGTTGTGTGGGTTTGGTGGATTAGGGGTTAGTAGTTTTATTAGGATTATTGCGTTGTGTGGGTTTAACGGTTTAAGGGTTAATAGTTTTATATGGTTTGTTGCGATGTGGTTAATGCGGATTAGGGTTTAATAGTTTTAATAGGTACTTTGCAATGTGGGTTAATGGCAGATTAGGGGTTAATAGTTTTTAATAGGGACTTTGCAATGTGGGTGAATGGCGGATTAGGGGTTAATACATTTATTAGGTTAGTTTGCGATGTTGGAGTTGGCGGATTTAGGGTTAATACTTTTATTAGGTAGATTGCGATGCGTGTGAATGGCGGATTAGGAGTTAAGTTTAATTAGGCATATTGTATTGTGGGGGGTTAATACTTTATATTAGTTCCGATGTGGGTTTGATGGCGGATATAGGGGTTTTACGTGTCAGGATTTTTTTTTGGGAGGCGGGTTAGACTTTTACGGGAGATTTTACATTATTTTTGTTTCTTAGGTGCCGGCAGTTTTTAAAGTGCCGTAAGTCACTGGCGACTCCAGCAATTTGAATTTACGCTCATTTCTGGACATTGCTAGTTTATCCGATTTATGGCACTTTATGAACTGCGGGCGGGGTTTATGTGATATCCCGATATGCGAGGTGAAATTACGGGCAGCACGGGTTTCAGCAGTTGCGCTGAAGCTTGCGCCGCACATGTAATCCCGCCATTGTATTTATAGAATATATAGAAATATTTATTTAAGAATAAAACAAAGATTGTTTTCTATTTGAAAAACATAGGAATGTAAAGTATTTCTATTCAAAACACATTAAAGTGTTGGTAAATCCAAGCGTTTAACAAACACTAGGATTTACCATCACTACAAATAAACTCTAGTTTCTGTCATCAATTGCTAAAAAAAGGGTGCTTAACTCTGTGCTGAAGTATATTGCTAAAATCAGCGCCTCTGGCCGTCAACGGCACTGCACTTTTCTTCAATGAGGTGACAGTTTAATCTCTAAACCTATAGCTGTGCATGTCAACTGACATCCTAGTAGGGCTAGAGGTGGAAGCATTACCCCACTGATAAAGAGCACTGTGCCTAGCAAATAAAAATGGTTGAGTTTAGCACTCGTTTTTTAGCAATTGGTGACAGAAGCTAGAGTTTATTTTTAGTGATGTTAAATCCTAGCGTTTGTTAAATGCTTGGATTTACCATCACTTTATACCACATAAAAAATGAATACAAATTATATTGCATGTTTCAAGGTATTTGATTTGGAAGGGCTCAAAAGTGTGTGTATATATATTAATATAAGAGAATACATGTGTATATGTATGTATGTGTGCACATACAAATTTACACATATAAACACAAAAATGCAGAAGTGTACACACACACACATATCAATATATATATATATATATACCGACATAAAACTGGTTAACAAATAGCAGCCCAGGACAGTAGTCAGCCATGTGGAAGGTGTGTGTATTGCAGCCATATGACACAAACCAAAACATTCCACACAGACGTGGATCATGTCTTTAAAATAAAGCAATGGATTAACTGCAATTCCACAGGGGTGATTTACCTTTTATAATGTTCTTTTCCACTTTTCTATGTCGGAAAAATGACAAGAGAACTGAAAGATAGAGTGAGAGAACAGAGGTATGACATCAAACATGTGAATGCGGACAGTCCCATAGGGAAACACTTCATAGAAAAACATGAATCTAGTTCAGATCATTTGACAGTGATTGGCATTGAACAGGTTAAGCCCAAAAGGAGAGGAGGTAACATTGACAAAATGTTGCTTCAGAAAGAGTCCAAATGAATGTATGTGTTAAATACACTTTCACCAATAATAAGACCTCAATAATCTCTTAAAAAGAGTTTAGACTTTATGCAATAAACCTAGTCAAGAATTTTTAATATTATTATATATATATATATAATATATATATAGACAAAACACGGAAGGGAACTGCACTCTCATACCGACCGGGTACACATCCCATGACCCTGCAACATGCTCAGCCCTGGGTGCCACTGGCACTCACAGGAAGCTGTGCTGTCCCCAGAGCCACAAGCAGTTAACCCCAGACAGGTCTGGGTGCAAGAACCATAGGGAAAATTACAAAACAAATTAATACAACACACAGAGAAAACCCAGCACTCACTTACAAGCTCTCAGCTAAGATTTAAAAGCAAAATGGAAAGGTTAGTCACCGCATCTGGCCAAATGGATAAGCTCAGGCACCACGTCAAGGTCCTTTCCAATACCTGAGACCCTAAAACAGCCACACAATGTAAGCTTTCAAATTCAAACAAACTGAAAACAAGGGAAGGGTGCACAGGAATATGTAACCACCCTAGACATATACAAAACACGGAAGGGAACTGCACTCTCATACCGGACCGAGTACACATCCCATGACCCTGCAACATTCTCAGCCCTGGGTGCCACTGGCACTCACAGGAAGCTGTGCTGTCCCCAGAGCCACAAGCAGATAACCCCAGACAGGTCTGGGTGCAAGAACCATAGGGAAAATTACAAAACAAATTAATACAACACACAGAGAAAACCCAGCACTCACAAGCTCTCAGCTAAGATTTAAAAGCAAAAATGGAAAGGTTAGTCACCGCATCTGGCCAAATGGGACAAGCTCAGGTACCACGTCAAGGTCCTTTCCAATACCTGAGACCCTAAAACAGCCAATGGCAAAGATGTAGTGATACATAGACTCAGGGGAAAATATGCAACAATATGTTACAATGTTGCTATTTTGTTTTATTTTTATGTATAAAAATTGACAAATATCCTAACAATCATGTTGCATGTTTGTAACCAGTTGTATTATCAGGTTGAAGCACATACTGAAGCACGAATTATAAAGGTAACAGGTTTTTTCTCACTATGTGCCATGTAACTCAGCAGAGGATGTGAAGTGTTAACTATACCTTCTTAACAAGTTGCAATTGCTATAAAAGCCAAGGAATGGAATCAGGTTGCTATCTGACGAAGCCCCTAAGACGGCCCACAAAGGGGAGGGCGAAACATGTCATCAATCCTGTAATCATTATTCACCTGTGAGCTGTTTGGTAAAGGTGAACCAAGCCCTCCATGCGGTGTCTGTGTATCAAGTGAGTTGTTCTAATACTCAAAAGCAGAGGCAGGATAAGGTAAAAGCACTGCAGCAGAGGACTACACTTGCAATAATAAAGACACAGTACAATTGATATAAACCAAATCTGGAAGAAAAAGGAGGTCCCAGTTTTGTCCTAATCTAAGGAAAGAGGCACCGGTTGATTGATTTGCCCAGAAACTGAAGATTTGGTAAACCTTAATCTGTGATAAACAGGAACTGTTTGATTATTCTTTCCATGCTGGATTGGAGTGTGCAGTTGCACTAAGTGCTCCCCACACCTACTAACTTTCATTATATTTAGCTGTCTAATTTTAGGATAATACAAGGAGCGTGCCTAGTGCTCCAGTTTACAACATCATTTGCAATTGCATAGTGTGTGTATTTTTGAAAATAATTTTCAAGCTTGTCCCTTTCGCTCTTAGACATGCCTTTTTTGAAGTTAAAGTCTACTATATGGTGTTAAATAATTTAACAGACGTCTGTTTAGATATCTTTATTTATTGTGACATGTGTTTCCTCTGTCTATGTATCAGCTACACAGCCGCACTCTGTATTAGGAGAGATTCCACTGAGTTTATAAAGCTGTAAATAAAGTATATGTTTTTGGTGCAGCCTGTGTCACACTTTGGCTTTTGTTATAAATCTGCATTAGTCCTTTCTTTTTATGTTATATTATTATAATATTTTTGTGACTGCTTGCACAATCACTTTTGGTGATTTACACCAAATAGCCCACACAATGAGTGCCACCAACCCCCATTATTAGTTTAAAAAAATATATATATAATATATATATATATATATATATATACACACGCACACATTGGAGTCCTTTCCAGTCAAACACTTTGCAATACACCATAATCCCTTTTAGCCCTTTTAAGTTTTATTAATATTAAAATGATATATTTTTTTTAAGTGTATAAATGTGTGTAATACTTTATTTTAATGTGTTTTACATTTGCAACTTGTTTTGTGCAATTCTTTTTTTTAACCATTTAGGTTTTTTTTCATGTCTCCAGTCGCGCTAAATATTCTATGGCAGTTTCATCTTTTGCTCGAGCACAAACTATACATTTCAACTTGTAATATGAGAGCAAGTTAGCATGTTTGTGATATCTATTAAAAAAGTATAGGTTTACCTTAAGCAAAGTCAGCCACGCTAACCCTTCTCTAGTTAACGTGCTTCACCATGGACTTTTAATTAAAAGTGGCTTGTTAACCCTATACTAACACTAATACCTACTCTAACAAGTACCCCTAGAATGATAGTGTAGGGCTTAGTATAAGCTCAGACAGGCTTAAGGGGTAAGGCCATTGTGGTGGGTGATGTAGATGTTAGTTGCAACAGTGTTTGCAGTTGTTAAGTAGGGGGCTTTCTTACATTCATAAGGCCCTGTCAGGAAGTGCAAAGCCTCTTTTCCACTTTGTTGACTGAAGATAGTCCCTTGCTGCATCATAGAACATGCTTAGAGAGGGCCTCAGGACCTAGTGGTTAATCCTCCTTTGGAGCCTGTAATAGTTATTGTCCCTGGTGACCTAGCACGTTTGCAGGGGCCTTCAGTGGTTTTAGTTCCCCTTTCCATGGATAATTCCCCTGGGTGCTCTTCTCCCCCTCATCATCGGGCCTCTCCGTACTAGGCCTGCGGATGATGATCTTCCCCCTCCAGACTCACCTGATACTGGGTTGGCAGAGGCTGCGGGCCTGCTAAACTTACCTCCAGGTACGGTGACATAATTTGTGGCACTGTTGAGGTCACTGGCAGCGGTAGTCGGTAGGCAGGCGTTGCAGTCCAGGGTAGGAGGCCAGGCGTCAGAATCAGTAGCGGGTGTTAGACCTTCCAGTCCCTCTGATGGTGACAGTCACGTGGACTGGGGCAGTACTTCTGGTAACATAGGCGCAAATTACGTCACTTCAGGTGAGCATCCCTGGGGAGTGTCGTGGAGTGCAGGAGAGAGGCCGTCAAGTCTATTTCGATGTGGAGCAACTACGAGAGGTAAGGAAATTATCAGGGACGTGGCTGGCACAAGGCTGGGTCATAGGGTGGGCCTTTCGCACTCAGAAGGTAGCAGAACATTTCCTAGGTGCTTGCTGGGGTTGGTGGCTTGCTGGAATCTGCTACAAGGGAACGTGGTGCTTATGAGGGGCAGCAGTTGTGGTAGTGCTGGGGGGAAAGTACCATGTTGGGGCATGGTTTGGCGACTTTGTCCTTGGCTAATTTGGGTGCGGCTGGTATGAGTGAGGCTCAGGGAAGGATGGAAGCAACTTCTACTGGGGGGACAGTTGGCAGGAGGGGGGTCTTGATGTGAGTGTGGGGTATAATCCAGCTTCCCCATTTTTCCAGAATTTGTGTGGTAGGGATGGGGGATTCAGGTGTGTGTATGAGGGGACTCTGCTTTGGGAGATTGTGTCACAGCGGATGTGAGTGAGGATAGGACTTCTTTCCCAGCACCAGTGTTCCCAGGTGATAGCAGTGCAGGAGTGGGGCCTTCTGATCAAGTGGCTTAGGGGGTGTGCATGGCGGACAGCAAATAGGGGGTGCCACACAGGCTGGCTCTAGCTGTGGTCTGGGGTACTCCCAATGTTTTCTTTATTACAGGAAGGCTTATCCAGATCAGTGGGAGGGTAGAGTGCTGCAGCTACCACAGCAATGTCTCAGGCAGGAGTGTATTCCAGCAGTGCCTCTGCAGGTCAGACGAATGTCAGCGCAGCTGGGCAAAGTGGGCCATTGGCTGCCAGTCTGTCAGGGAATGCAGCTGCTTCAGTGTCCCTGGTGGGGTAAGTGCCAATCTTTTCTCATACACGCACTGTTTTTCTGATTTTTCATCTGCTTCTGAGAGTGAGGAAGCTTTGGGGCTGGTGGGAAAAGGGCAGATGTGAATGTTTAGGATGATGAAAAAGATTATAGCAACAGTTGTTTCCAGGATCAGCGCCTCAGACCACTCGGGGGGGAAGGGGGCGGGTGGTTGAGATACCTGGCGGGTCAAGTTTCCCTGGCGGGCAGACGGGCGCAAGGCAGCCGTCCTGGGGGACACATACCCCTGGTACTATTTATTCACTCCACGCACATCTCAAAAGTAAGGTGGTCAAGAAAATTCAGGAAGAAAGGTGATAAATAGTTGAGTTTGTCCATAGAGGGCTTTGTAGGGCAAAAGAGAGAAGCAAGGATGGGAACAGGCCTGAAGAAGATGAAGCGTCCTGACATGTTTGAAGAATGGAAAAGAAGTTTTTAATGACCAATTATATACGCCATCCTGAAGTACCAGGATATGATTGACGGCTATGAAAGAAGTTTGGTGAGGGGGAACATGGAGGGATTACAATGCTGAGTACAGGAGGAAGATGTCTAGCAACCCTACATTGAAGATCGGGATGACTGACATGCAGCTGTGGTCCTGTTTTGGACATGAGAGGTCTCCTTCTCTACCCAACCGGCTAAAACCCCCTGGAGCTTGACTGACCGTGAAGGCCAAGAAGAAGTCGAGGGAGAGCTGGAAATTCGAGGATTGGCAGTGCGAGAGAGGAGCAAATTACTCCTTTTGTCACATCTGTCGGTACTGTGGGGGCAGGTCACCCAGGTTGTGAGTGAACAACGAAAAAGAAAGAAGACACAGGGACTGGAGGAGCCACTAAGGGATCTGTTTAGTAAGGGCCCCCACACCTTTGAGGGTGGGCGGTCTTGAGCCTTGGTTGCGGCTTTACCCGGTATAGGTGGGCACCTGCTGTCTGCTATTGCTTGGGATTCGGGAGGGATTTGTTATTCAGTTAGCCCCCGGTTCTGGGGTCAACTACACATAGGAACCTGAAGTCAGCCTACCAGTTTCCTGAGGTGGTGCGGGACAAGGTCACTAAGGAGATGAGTTTGGGGCAGATTGTGGGTCCCTTTCGTGCAATGTCATTAGCGGATCTTGTGGTGTCTCCTTTGGCGGGTCGTTCCAAAGAAAAAAAGCTTGGTAAGCACCGCATTAAACAACACTTGTCCTATCCAAAAGGGGGTTTGGTCAATGATGCCATTGACCCTGTCCTGAGTTCTGTTCATTACCAATCGCTTGACGAGGCAGTGGGTATTGCTCAGTCACTGGGCCATGGGGCCTTATTAACGAAGGTGGGATATTGAATCAGCCTTTAGGTTACTCCCTTGACACCCGTCTTCCTTTAGGTTGGAGGGTTGTAAGGTGAACAGGCTTATTTATGTGGGCAGGTGCTTACCCATGGGTTGTGCCGTATCTTGTGCATTCTTCAAATCTTTAAGTTATTTTTTGCACTGGGGAGGTTGGCAACGGTGGGGGAGTAGTGACTACTTGCTCACTATTTGGATGATTTTTTTGCTGGTTGGGCTTCGGGATTCTGATGAATGCGTGTGGCTGATGCAGGTCATGCTTGTTTTGATGGAAAGGTTTGGGGGTGCTCTGGCTGAGGAAAAGACCCAGGCCCCTGCACAGCGGTTGACATTTTTGAGCATTGAAATTGACACTGTAGCTCAGCTTTGCCGGGTTGACGGCTGATAAGGTGGCTAGATTTCTGGAAGTGGTTCATGCGGTTGCTCTGCGGCTAGGTTTCTTTGTCTGTGAGAACTACAATCTTTACTTTGGTCTTAAATTTTCACGTGCGAGGGTTATCCTAATGGGGGGGGCGGGTGAGTGTTCAATTGGCGCTTGGAAGCACCATTGAAGGGTGGTAAGGGGCCAGCAGCTAGGATCAGGCTAACGGGGGACATGGTGGAAGACTTAGTGGTGTGGGAGCATTTCCTCCTTCACTTTAATGGTGTTAGACTTTGGCACAATGGGATTATTTCTAATCCAGAGCTGGAGTTGTTCACAGATGCTTCAGGATCTGTAGGGTTTGGCACATATTTTGGATGTAAGTGGTGTGCGGGTGAGTGGCTGGACACTACAGTGTTCAGGCACACACCCGTGGCTGTCCTACTTTCCTTTAGCATCTGGCGAACCTGGGATCAATCTGTGGGGCTTGGTGAGAGCATCCTTTAGCACCGGCAACTTGGTCAACTTATCAGAAGCACTGGAGTGAGTGACATCTCTTTTTGTGTTTCTTAAGGTGGGGAGGCCTCTTCCAGATCACAGGTAGCATTGCTCAATGGTTGGCTTGTCTGCGTGCCAAGGAGTATGGCAAGGTGCAGTGCAGAGCCATTTAGCCGCTCTGTGCTTCCTTTAACAAGCGTATGTGGTTTCCCTAATCCTACGGGTGGTTTTCTGGTGCATCAAATTTTAAAGGGCTGGGGGCACCTGGAGCTCCGAAGAGTGAAGTGATGTATGGACCAAAAGGAGGGACCTACAGTCCCAAGTGGTTTCTTAGGGTATCCCTCAGTAGGTGAGCAAAGGGAACTCCCTACAAACCCTGTTTTCTGGGCCGAGAGGCATAGCATTGGTGGCTCTGCCGCACCTTCCGTTGCGGGGGCCTTGAACCTCTTGTTGGCTGTTGAGGGGGTTAGTGACTCATCCTGCCGCCATCCATATTGTGGTTGGTTATGTTATCATGTTTGAATAAACGCGACCTGTCACAGTTTTTTCTCCTCCATAGTGGGTCCTGTGTGTTATTTATTATTAAGGTTTGATTATGCATTACACCAAAACTCCAACTAGGGCCTGTTTCCCTTATGATATGTATGGCTTAGTATAAGTTCGGAATAGGCTTAAAGGTTAAGGCCATGGTGGGGATGGGTGGGGTAGATTGTTAGTTGCAACAGTGTTGTAGTTGTTAGGGAGGTGGCTTCTTTAACCTGTTATAAGGCCCTGTCCGGAAGTGAAAAGCCTCTTTTACACTTGTTTGCTGAAAACTTCTGTTTGCCCACCCTCTGAGTAGTTGTAAGGATGGCGGCTGTGAGTCTAACAATCCTATGGGGTTGCTTAGGCTAAGACCTTTGGTAAGACCCGTGTTTGTAGCAAAAAAAATGTAACTTCCCAGTGATAGGGCGGATCTGGTCCCCTTATGGGTAAAGAGATTCTCTTTACAATCTGGTGGTGGGAAGTCTTGGCCCCTTTCTATAACTTCTTAAATAAATTGGGTGAAATGATGCTGAAAATCCTAAGTGGTTGCTTAGGGTGTCCTACTAAATAAGTGCGACAAGGGAACTCCCTACAAACCCTGTTTTCTGTTTCTCATCTGTCTCCATCTATATTGTATCGGTTATGTTATCATGTTGAATAAACGCAACCTGTCACAGTGTTTTCCCTCATAAGTGTCATGTGTGTTATTTATTATTAGGTTTGATTATGCATTACTAGTGATGTCGCAAACCTAAAATTTTTAAGTGTCGCGAACGGCGAACGTGAACTTCCGCTAATGTTTCGTGAACCGGCGAACGCCGGGCAAACCGCCATAGACTTCAATAGGCAGGCGAATTTTAAAACCCACAGGGGACTCTTTCTGGCCAAAATAGTGATGGAAAAGTTGTTTCAAGGGGGACTAACACTGGACTGTGGCATGCCAGAGGGGGATCCATGGCAAAACTCCCATTGGAAAAGTTACATAGGGCATAAGATCACCTAACATTCCTAAATGGTTGGGAATAACGTGCTTTAAAAATAGAGGAGGAACAGACAATGATGCATACAGCAGAACAGGAGGTTCAGAAATTTGAAGGAACAAACACAAACCTACTCTGGAAGCTGATACTGAGCACAACTGGGCTCACCAAATTAGAACAACAGGTCACCCAATATCAGCTAGAATTGACCACCTTTAAAAATAGGAAATGGGATATGGTCACTGCTGACTATAAGGAGAACGGGTTTACCGCTGGCTGCTAAGGCCCAGAGGAGAGGAGAGTTTATACTGATGCTCCGCCAATTGCAGACCCAGTTATCGATAACCCAGAATATCTTAATACAGTTGATTCCACTTGGGAATAGTTCTGAATCAGATGGGGGCTACCATAGCACACATTGAACCTCGACCTAGCTGCCCAAGGGTGTCACCACACAGTCAAAAAACTCCGAGGGGCGCAGGCCACACTGCCAGAGGGGGGGCGTAAGAGGAAGACCCCCCAGACCACAAAGATTCTGACAGAGGACATTGTAATCAATCTCAGCTCCTACAACTTGAACCCAGTTGAATTAGGTTGGTACTAAATAAGGGGCTGTCATTTATTTCCTACTGTATATAACGATTCATTTACTTCCTTTCTGGATAATCAGAAGTTTGAACGAATCCTAAGATTGCGGGAACATTTTGGGAATTGTTACACTGAGGTGCCCAAATTCTGACCAAAAGGGAAGTATGATCCCACCAGTACGAATGCCAGCATAAAAACGTACAGTAGACTTAGGGTCTCAAGAAGCAGTGATTGATAACCAGGGCAACCAGGGTCAACATCGCAACAATTTTTCATGTGAAGAAAGGAGGGCTTTGAAAAAACTACAAGAATAATACCAGTCTTATTTTCCGTGAAGCAGACAAAAGGCTGGTGCTGTGGTGGTCTTGGACTACACATACTACCGTGAAGATAGCCCTATCTCAGCTCAATGATTCTACCACCTACAGGACAACTACCAGGGGATCCTGTTTGGATTTACAAAAAGAAGTTGATACCTTCTTTACAAGGTGCACTAACTGAAAACATAATTGACGCACAACTATGGGGGTTCTTAACATGTAACATTTTACCGGACACCGGTGTTCTAAACACGCATCTTTACCCCCGGGAGACCGATAGTTTTGGCTATTTGGATCTCTGCTACAGCCTATAGCAACCTATCTTGATTCATTGCTACAACCTTTTGTCAAGAACATGCCATCTTTTTTGGCTGGACTCTATGGCTCTTATCAAGGAATTGAAGGGTCTTGAAAATCTGAAGGGGACTGAATTACTAGTTACACCTGACGTGGTAAGTCTTTATACCGTCATAACCCCATAGTCAGGTATCGAGGCAGTACGTAACCACCTATGCAGATACCCCTATGTTGGGACCCAGGATAGAATTAATTCTGGAACTACTACACCACTGTCTTACTAAGAACTATTTTTGCTTTGAAAATTTGTTCTATCTGCAGCTATTGGGGACGGTGATGGGGTCAAGTGTGGCCCCATCGTACGCCAACCTCTACAATGACTGAATTCGAGCAATTCCAGACAGATCTATTTCGACCATCCAAATATCAAGATGTTTCGTAGCTATATAGATGATCTCTTCCTGATCTGGGATGGTTCTACACAGGATTTGGAAATGTGGTTTCAATTGTTGAATGAGACCCGCCCAACCTACTGTTCAAAATGCAGCATAGTGAAACATCTGTAGATTTCTTGGACTTTAAGAATTTATAAAGACCAATACCGACTATCCACTACTTTATTTCGGAAGGCCACAGACCGGAACTCTTTACTACAGGCCACCAGTTGTCACCCCCCATCCTTAAAGAAAGCCCTTCCTATTTCCCAATTTAAAAGAGTTGTCAGGAACAACAGTGATCCAGCACAGACAAAAAAAACAGCTACTTGAAATGAAGACTAGATTTCTACAACGTGGGTACACTGAACAACTTCTGGATCATCATCTGAAACAATTTTGGGACCTGACACAAGATGAGGCTTTACAAGCTACCACTAACAAAGATAGTGTCGATAGGATGACATATCTTACCACTTACACTGTTGACAAACAAGGATTACCATTGGTCCTAAAGAAGGACTGGAACATTGTACAGTCGGACCTCACTCTAACTTTTATCAATATGGGACCACCAAGAATGAGCTTTAGAAGATCTAGATCTATTCGGGACACTCTGGTCCCAAGTAGACCCGGTTGGGTGTTATAAAAGACAGACATGGCTCAGCACACCGAAGTGGGGCTGTTATAAATGTCTGGGATGTACCACTGCAATGGTTTAAGTACTACAGAAATACTTTGTACATCCTCATACCAACAAAAGGTTCACTATTAAACCACCGGGTGACTTGTACCACTGAGTACATTATATATCTTTATCCACTGTCCATGTGGATTGTACTATGTGGGCAAAACTATTGACGACCTACGGACCCGTATGGCCAACCACCGCACTGCCATTAGATCAGCGATTGGGCAAAAAACAGTCTGATCAACCAGTTGCAAGCATTTTGCACTGGCGGGCCATACGGTGTCAAACCTTAGGTACGTCATCATAGACCATGTCCCTAGATTAAACAGAGGAGGGAGACAGGGCCAAACTACTTTTGCAGAAAGAATCCAGGTAGATTATATGCTTAATACCCTAACACCTAAAGGGTTAAATGTAAATCTGGATTGGCACTGTTTCCTCTAGATCAGCTTAATTGTCCTAACGTACAATTTAGATGGGGCCTTTTTGTTATGATTTTCAATTGATATGTGGATAGTTTATTGCTAACAATAATTCATTTTTCGCCTACAAGTTTTTATCTAATTAATTTTTACTAAGGGTTGTCATCTCAACCAGTAATTTAATTAATTATTTTTTTGCCCCACAGGTTTCTTTATAATGTCTGCTCTAGCGAGCTTGTTGTAATATGCTGATGTATATTTTATATGTGTCTCCATAGAACCCGTCTCTTGGTTACCCAGGCAACCTTTGGAACTGACAGTGCAGATGGGCGGGGCCTGTTTTGAGTAAGCGCTGTTACGGTGTTTATGAATGTTTACAACGGTTACCATGGCTACCCCGGACATGCGCAGTGGTGCAGGGAGAACGCCATGGGCTACTTCCCGTTTCGGCAGTTCACGCTTGGTGGAGGTAAAGTATATATTTTATTTTACGGTATACATTATGGTCTGAGGACGGGGCTTATCACCCCCGAAACGTCACTGTATAGATTTGTATTAAATTACAATATTTTGTTAAGTCCCGGTGAGTGCGTCCTTCCTTACTATGGTATGCTTATCTGTGATGCACCCCGGGCACACCAACTCTTTACTGGAATAGTGAGTGCAAGAGCTCTGGAACATTTTTTGTGGTATATATATATATATATATATATACTACTAAATGCCCCAAAAATAATAATTATGCCCATGAAACAATCTGACCCCTTGGTCTAAAAGTCCAGATGATCTTCAAAAGATTCTTTGGCTTGAGTGGGTAATTAAATCATAAAAGACACCCAAGGAGATCCCTAAAGGGTTGTGTACTTACAAGCTCCTACCCCAATCGTATGAGGTAAGGTCGAGGCAGGACACTGTGTATTAGACCATTGGTCTCCGGACTTCATCAGTGTATCTCTGTATCACTTCTGTGCTTTCTCCAGCTGTGTTCTGTAGCTGTCAAGCTTTCTTGATGGATCTCCTCCTTGAAGCTCATTTTCTACCTTCCTCGTTTATTACTGCAGGTCGCTCTCTCTCAGACATCCAGCCGGTATCCGAATAAATGAAAACGAAGAAGGAGAGAATACAAGGCAATAGCGTTAATTCCGTTTAATAGAAAAACAAATACAATCACAGGGTAAAGAACACTTACAATAAGCGACCTCAATGGTATGAGGTAACGGAAAATGCCTGTAGCTTTCAATCAAAGCTCCAAGGCAGACCGAGAGGAATGCAGGACTGCACCGGCCGGTTGCAGTCTCAGGAAACTAATCGCTTGGTAGTAAGAAGAGTCCATTTTTTCGGCAAGTAAAAGAGCCGTGAGACATATATATATGGACGGGACAGGCTCAAAGGTGTATATACACATATATAAATATAGTTCATGAAAGTAAAAAGGCACTCACCGGGTCTTAAATGTTGAAAATTATTTTTCTATTGATTAAAGTGACGTTCGTGTTTTATCCCATCCTCAAACCAACAACAAACAGACATACAATACTTGCCAGACTTAAATACAAGCCTAATACCCACCCACAGAGTTATCTCTCTCAAACCGGAAATCACAGCAACCACGGGGTACATCTCCACGTCATATGTTGGTATGGGAGACCGGACGCCACTCGGTAGCCCTTGTGAAAATAAAAACCAAGATAATGTTAAATTAAAAACGAAGGAGACAGTCCCAGTTAACAATTAACCATACATTACATTATAGTATAGCAGCTTGTGGAGGGAAATTACTGCTAATACACTACTAAAGCTAACAACGTACATGCAGAACTTGAATTTCATTGGGCCAAGGCTGAATCAATCACAGTGTAGTGTATAGCCAACGCCCAAAAACAGCTGTGAGTTACTGAAAGCTGTCGCTGATCGGTTACAATTGTTGCCATGTCCGGATATTGATGCAAACTTGCATTTGAGTATATTCATGGCTGGTAGCAACCAGTAATCATAGAGTACCCAAAAATGTATCTATACAGTAGTATCAATAAAAACATAAACATATAGGCCTAGATTTGGAGTTCGGCGGTAGCTGTCAAAACCAGCGTTAGAGGCTCCTAACGCTGGTTTGGCCGCCCGCTGGTATTTGGAGGTCAGTGGATTAAAGGGGTCTAAACGCTCACTTTTCAGCCGCGACTTTCCATACCGCAGATCCCCTTACGTCAATTGCGTATCCTATCTTTTCAATGGGATCTTTCTAACTCCGGTATTTAGAGTCGTTTCTGAAGTGAGCGTTAGAGCTCTAACGACAAAACTCCCAGCCGCCTGAAAATAGCAGGAGTTAAGAGCTTTCTGGCTAACGCCGGTTCATAAAGCTCTTAACTACTGTACCCTAAAGTACACTAACACCCATAAAACTACCTATGTACCCCTAAACCGAGCTCCCCCCCACATCGCCGCCACTCGATTAAAATTTTTAACCCCTAATCTGCCGACCGCCACCTACGTTATACTTATGTACCCCTAATCTGCTGCCCCTAACCCCCGCCGACCCCTGTATTACATTTATTAACCCCTAACCTGCCCCCCACAACGTCGCCGCCAGCTACTTAAAATAATTAACCCCTAATCTTCCGACCGCAAAGCGCCGCCACCTACGTTATCCCTATGTACCCCTAATCTGCTACCCCTAACACCGCCGACCCCTATATTATATTTATTAACCCCTAATCTGCCCCCCCTCAACGTCGCCGACACCTGCCTACACTTATTAACCCCTAATCTGCCGAGCGGAGCTGAGCGCTACTATAATAAAGTTATTAACCCCTAATCCGCCTCACTAACCCTATCATAAATAGTATTAACCCCTAATCTGCCCTCCCTAACATCGCCGACACCTACCTTCAATTATTAACCCCTAATCTGCCAAGCGGAGCTCACCGCTATTCTAATAAATGTATTAACCCCTAAAGCTAAGTCTAACCCTAACACGAACACCCCCCTAACTTAAATATAATTTACATCTAACGAAATAAATTAACTCTTATTAAATAAATGATTCCTATTTAAAGCTAAATACTTACTTGTAAAAATAAATCCTAATATAGCTACAATATAAATTATAATTACATTGTAGCTATTTTAGGATTTAATATTTATTTTACAGGCAACTTTGTAATTAATTTTAACCAGGTACAATAGCTATTAAATAGTTAAGAACTATTTAATAGTTACCTAGTTAAAATAATTACAAAATTACCTGTAAAATAAATCCTAACCTAAGATATAATTAAACCTAACACTACCCTATCAATAAAATAATTAAAATAAACTACCTACAATTAACCTACAATTAACCTAACACTACACTATCAATAAATTAATTAAACACCAATTCCTACAAATAAATACAATTAAATAAACTAGCTAAAGTACAAAAAATAAAAAGAACTAAGTTACAAAAAATAAAAAAAATATTTACAAACATAAGAAAAATATTACAACAATTTTAAACTAATTACACCTACTCTAAGCCCCCTAAAAAATAACAAAGACCCCCAAAATAAAAAATTCCCTACCCTATTCTAAATAAAAAAAGTTACAAGCTCTTTTACCTTACCAGCCCTGAACCGGGCCCTTTGCGGGGCATGCCCCAAGAATTTCAGCTCTTTTGCCTGTAAAAGAATAAATACAATACCCCCCCCCCAACATTACAACCCACCACCCACATACCCTTAATCTAACCCAAACCCCCCTTAAATAAACCTAACACTAAGCCCCTGAAGATCTTCCTACCTTGTCTTCACCATCCAGGTATCACCGATCCGTCCTGGCTCCAACATCTTCATCCAACCCAAGCGGGGGTTGGCGATCCATCATCCGGTGCTGAAGAGGTCCAGAAGAGGCTCCAAAGTCTTCCTCCTATCCGGCAAGAAGAGGACATCCGGACCGGCAAAACATCTTCTCCAAGCGGCATCTTCGATCTTCTTCCATCCGGTGCGGAGCGGGTCCATCTTGAAGCAGGCGACGCGGATCCATCCTCTTCTTCCGTTGTCTCCCGACTAATGACTGTTCATTTAAGGGACGTCATCCAAGATGGCGTCCCTCGAATTCCCGATTGGCTGATAGGATTCTATCAGCCAATCGGAATTAAGGTAGGAATTTTCTGATTGGCTGATGGAATCAGCCAATCAGAATCAAGTTCAATCCGATTGGCTGATCCAATCAGCCAATCAGATTGAGCTCGCATTCTATTGGCTGATCGGAACAGCCAATAGAATGCGAGCTCAATCTGATTGGCTGATTGATCAGCCAATCGGATTGAACTAGATTCTGATTGGCTGATTCCATCAGCCAATCAGAAAATTCCTACCTTAATTCCGATTGGCTGATAGAATCCTATCAGCCAATCGGAATTCGAGGGACGCCATCTTGGATGACGTCCCTTAAAGGAACAGTCATTCGTCGTTCAGTCGTCGGTCCGGATGGATGTTCCGCGCTGGAGGTCTTCAGGATCCTGCCGCTTCGCTCCGGATGGAAGACCATAGAAGATGCCGCCTGGATGATGACTTCAATCGGATGGAAGATCCTCTTCTGCCCCGCTTGGATGAAGACTTTGACAGGATCATGGACCTCTTCAGCCCCCCGCTTGGGCTTGGATCAGGACATCGGAGGAGCTCTTCAGGACGGATCGGTGAACCTGGATGGTGAAGACAAGGTAGGAAGATCTTCAGGGGCTTAGTGTTAGGTTTATTTAAGGGGGGTTTGGGTTAGATTAGGGGTATGTGGGTGGTGGGTTGTAATGTTGGGGGGGGGATATTGTATTTATTCTTTTACAGGCAAAAGAGCTGAAATTCTTGGGGCATGCCCCGCAAAGGGCCCCTGTTCCGGGCTGGTAAGGTACAAGAGCTTGTAACTTTTTTTATTTAGAATAGGGTAGGGAATTTTTTATTTTGGGGGGTCTTTGTTATTTTATTAGGGGGCTTAGAGTAGGTGTAATTAGTTTAAAATTGTTGTAATATTTTTCTTATGTTTGTAAATATTTTTTTATTTTTTGTAACTTAGTTCTTTTGTTACTTTTTGTACTTTAGATAGTTTATTTAATTGTATTTATTTGTAGGAATTGTGTTTAATTAATTTATTGATAGTGTAGTGTTAGGTTAATTGTAGGTAATTGTAGGTAGTTTATTTAATTATTTATTGATAGTGTAGTGTTAGGTTAATTGTAGGTAATTGTAGGTAGTTTATTTAATTATTTTATTGATAGGGTAGTGTTAGGTTTAATTATATCTTAGGTTAGGATTTATTTACAGGTAAATTTGTTATTATTTTAACTAGGTAACTATTAAATAGTTCTTAACTATTTAATAGCTATTGTACCTGGTTAAAATAATTACAAAGTTGCCTGTAAAATAAATATTAATCCTAAAATAGCTATAATATAATTATAATTTATATTGTAGCTATATTAGGGTTTATTTTACAGGTAAGTATTTAGCTTTAAATAGGAATCATTTATTTAATAAGAGAAAATTAATTTCGTTAGATGTAAATTATATTTAAGTTAGGGGGGGTGTTAGTGTTAGGGTTAGACTTAGCTTTAGGGGTTAATACATTTATTAGAATAGCGGTGAGCTCGGTCGTCAGATTAGGGGTTAATAATTGAAGTTAGGTGTCGGCGATGTTAGGGAGGGCAGATTAGGGGTTTAATACTATTTATGATAGGGTTAGTGAGGCGGATTAGGGGTTAATAACTTTATTATAGTAGCGCTCAGGTCCGCTCGGCAGATTAGGGGGTTAATAAGTGTAGGCAGGTGTCGGCGACGTTGTGGGGGGCAGATTAGGGTTAATAAATATAACATAGGGGTCGGCGGTGTTAGGGGCAGCAGATTAGGGGTACATAGGGATAACGTAGGTTGCGGCGGTTTACGGAGCGGCAGATTAGGGTTTTAAAAAAAAATGCAGTGGTCAGCGATAGCGGGGGGCGACAGATTAGAGGTTAATAAGTGTAAGGTTAGGGGTTAGGGGTGTTTAGACTCGGGGTACATGTTAGGTGCAGACGTAGGAAGTGTTTTCCCATAGGAAACAATGGGGCTGCGTTAGGAGCTGAACGCTGCTTTTTTGCAGGTGTTAGGTTTTTTTTCAGCTCAAACAGTTCCATTGTTTCCTATGGGAGAATCGTGCACGAGCACGTTTTTGAGGCTGGCCGCGTCCGTAAGCAACTCTGGTATCGAGAGTTGCATTTGCGGTACAAATGCTCTACGCTCCTTTTTTGGAGCCTAACGCAGCATTTGTTTGAACTCTCGATACCAGAGTTAATTTTATGGTGCGGCCAGAAAAAAGCCTGCGGAGCGTTAACAGCCCTTTTACCGCCAAACTCCAAATCTAGGCCATAATAGAGACTAAAAAAAATATAGCAAAAAAAGAAGCAAAAAAAGAAAATACAACAAAAGAACAAGAGGGCGTGTAAAAGGGTACATTTCAAATACCTTATTTAAATCCAACGAATAAATAGAATTTTGTTAACATTACAGGTACAACTTCTAATGTGAATATGTCTTCATATAAATAAAGATTAAAAGGATATTGCCAATTATTAGCTAAATATCCAAAAACATTGTCATACACAAATAGAAGCATGTTTCTACATATGCTAGTTAGTGCAAAATAGTGTTCCCTTTCAAAAATAAAAAAATAAATAACAAAACCATCAAACAGCTCAAAAAATGAAAACATTTGAATAATTTTTTTCTGAAAAATATTTTTTATTAAAAAAAATTTGAAAAAGTTTTTTATGTAAAGAAAATATGATTTTTTTTTATGGAAAAAATTATTTTACAAAAATGTACATATATAAAAAAATATACATATATAAGAAAAAGTAGCAATTACTATATACAATGGATCAGGGTCTCTCATAAGTAACAATGCCAATTAAGGTGGACATTATCGTTCTGCGGCCAAAGGGGTGCGTTAGCTATGCTGGCTTTTTTTCTCCCGCACCTTTTAAATACTGCTGGTATTTAGAGTTCACAGAAGGGCTACGTTAGGCTCCAAAAAGGGAGCGTAGAGCATATTTACTCTCAATACCAGAGGTGCACTTCCTATGTCTGCACCTAACACCCTAACATGTACCCCGAGTCTAAACACCCCTAACCTTACACTTATTAACCTCTAATCTGCCGCCCCCGCTATCGTTGACACTTGCATATTATTATTAACCCCTAATCTGCCGCTCCGTACACCGCCGCAACCTACATTATACCTATGTACCCCTAATCTGCTGCCCCTAACACCGCCGACCCCTATATTATATTTATTTACCCCTAATCTGCCGCCCCCAACGTCGCCTCCACCTACCTACAATAATTAACCCCTAATCTGCCGACCGGAGCTCACCGCTACTATAATAAATGTATTAACCCCTAATCCGCCTCACTCCCAGCCTCAATAACACTATAATAAATAGTATTAACCCCTAATCTGCTCTCCCTAACATCGCCGACACCTAACTTCAAGTATTAACCCCTAATCTGCCGACCGGAGCTCACCGCTACTCTACTAAATTTTTTAACCCCTAAAGCTAAGTCTAACCCTAACCCTAACACCCCCATAAGTTAAATATAATTTTTATCTAACGAAATAAATTAACTCTTATTAAATAAATTATTCCTATTTAAATCTAATACTTGTAAAATAAACCCTAATATAACTACAATATAAATTATAATTATATTGTAGCTATTTTAGGATTAATATTTATTTTACAGGCAACTTTGTATTTATTTTAACCAGGTACAATAGCTATTAAATAGTTAATAACTATTTAATAGTTACCTAGTTAAAATAATTACAAAATTACCTGTAAAATAAATCCTTATTAGTTACAATTAAACCTAACACTACACTATCAATAAATAAATTAAATTAAATACCTACAATTATCTACAATTAAACCTAACACTACACTATCAATAAATTAATTAAATACAATACCTACAAATAAATACAATGAAATAAACTAACTAAAGTACAAAAAATAAAAAAGAACTAAGTTACAAAAAATAAAAAAATATTTACAAACATTAGAAAAATATTACAACAATTTTAAACTAATTACACCTACTCTAAGCCCCCTAATAAAATAACAAAGACCCCCAAAATAAAAAAATGCCCTACCCTATTCTAAAATTAAAATAGAAAAGCTCTTTAGCTTACCAGCCCTGAAAAGGGCCCTTTGCGGGGCATGCCCCAAAGAATTCAGCTCTTTTGCCTGTAAAAAAAAACATACAATACCCCCCCAACATTACAACCCACCACCCACATACCCCTAATCTAACCCAAACCCCCCTTAAATAAACCTAAACACTAAGCCCCTGAAGATCTCCCTACCTTGTCTTCACCTCACCGGGTTCAGCGATCGGTCCAGAAGAGGGTCCGAAGTCTTGATCCAAGCGGCGGCTGAAGAACTCCATCATCGGGCTGAATTCGGAAGTCCATCATCGGGATGAAGTCTTCTATCAAGCGGCATCTTCAATCTTCTTTCTTCCGGAGCGGAGCCATCTTCTTCCCAGCCGACGCGGATCCATCCTCTTCAACCGACGCCTACTCGCTAATGACGGTTCCTTTAAATGATGTCATCCAAGATGGCGTCCCTCGAATTCCGATTGGCTGATAGGATTCTATCAGCCAATCGGAATTAAGGTAGGAATATTTTGATTGGCTGATGGAATCAGCCAATCAGATTGAGCTCGCATTCTATTGGCTGATCGGAACAGCCAATAGAATGCGAGCTCAATCTGATTGGCTGATTGGATCAGCCAATCGGATTGAACTTGAATCTGATTGGGTGATTCCATCAGCCAATCAGAATATTCCTACCTTAATTCCGATTGGCTGATAGAATCCTATCAGCCAATCGGAATTTGAGGGACGCCATCTTGGATGACGTCATTTAAAGGAACCGTCATTCGGCGAGTAGGCGTCGGTTGAAGAGGATGGATCTGCGTCGGCTGGGGAAGAAGATGGCTCCGCTCCGGAAGAAAGAAGATTGAAGATGCCGCTTGATAGAAGACTTCATCCCGATGATGGACTTCCGACTTCAGCCCGATGATGGAGTTCTTCAGCCGCCGCTTGGATCAAGACTTCGGACCCTCTTCTGGACCAATCGCTGAACCCGGTGAGGTGAAGACAAGGTAGGGAGATCTTCAGGGGCTTAGTGTTAGGTTTATTTAAGGGGAGTTTGGGTTAGATTAGGGGTATGTGGGTGGTGGGTTGTAATTTTGGGGGGGGTATTGTATGTTTTTTTTTACAGGCAAAAGAGCTGAATTCTTTGGGGCATGCCCCGCAAAGGGCCCTTTTCAGGGCTGGTAAGGTAAAAGAGCTTTTCTATTTTAATTTTAGAATAGGGTAGGGCATTTTTTTATTTTGGGGGTCTTTGTTATTTTATTAGGGGGCTTAGAGTAGTGTAATTAGTTTAAAATTGTTGTAATATTTTTCTAATGTTTGTAAATATTTTTTTTATTTTTAGTACTTTAGTTAGTTTATTTCATTGTATTTATTTGTAGGTATTGTATTTAATTAATTTATTGATAGTGTAGTGTTAGGTTTAATTGTAGATAATTGTAGGTATTTAATTTAATTTATTTATTGATAGTGTAGTGTTAGGTTTAATTGTAACTTAGGTTAGGATTTATTTTACAGGTAATTTTGTAATTATTTTAACTAGGTAACTATTAAATAGTTATTAACTATTTAATAGCTATTGTACCTGGTTAAAATAAATACAAAGTTGCCTGTAAAATAAATATTAATCCTAAAATAGCTACAATATAATTATAAATTATATTGTAGCTATATTAGCATTTATTTTACAGGTAAGTATTTAGATTTAAATAGGAATAATTTATTTAATAAGAGTTAATTTATTTCGTTAGATAAAAATTATATTTAATTTAGAGGGGTGTTAGGGTTAGGGTTAGACTTAGCTTTAGGGGGTTAAAAAATTTAGTAGAGTAGCGGTGAGCTCCGGGTCAGCAGATTAGGGGTTAATACTTGAAGTTAGGTGTCGGCGATGTTAGGGAGAGCAGATTAGGGGTTAATACTATTTATTATAGTGTTATTGAGGCGGGAGTGAGGCGGATTAAGGGTTAATACATTTATTATAGTAGCGGTGAACTCCGGTCGGCAGATTAGGGGTTAATTATTGTAGGTAGGTGGAGGCGACGTTGGGGGCGGCATATTATGGGTTAATAAATATAATATAGGGGGTCGGCGGTGTTAGGGGCAGCAGATTAGGGGTACATAGGGATAACGTAGGTGGCCGCGGTGTACGGAGCGGCAGATTAGGGGTTAAAAAAATTTAATATAGTGGCGGCGATGTGGGGGGACCTCGGTTTAGGGGTACATAGGTAGTTTATGGGTGTTAGTGTACTTTAGAGCACAGTAGTTAAGAGCTTTATAAACCGGCGTTAGCCCAGAAAGCTCTTAACTACTGACTTTTTTCTGCGGCTGGAGTTTTGTAGTTAGATTTCTAACGCTCACTTCAGCCACGACTCTAAATACCGGCGTTAGAAATATCCCATTGAAAAGATAGGATACGCAAATGGCGTAGGGGGATCTGCGGTATGGAAAAGTCGCGGCTGCAAAGTGAGCGTTAGACCCTTTCCTGACTGACTCCAAATACCAGCGGGCGGTAAAAACCAGCGTTAGGAGCCTCTAACGCTGGTTTTTGACGGCTACCGCCCAACTCTGAATCTAGGCCTAAGTCTTTGTGGTGACTATATATATATATCAGAGCTGTAGCCGCTTCAGCACTTGTTTAATTCTGAGAACTACACTGGGAAGTATGAGATTGCCATTCCCTAGGCAATTAAGGAGAGAATATATAACTGTAGTGAAAACCTGGGAACAGCATTATAATATAGACATAAAACTGTTCCTCAAAAGAAAGACATTGGGTACTAAAAACAGTGTTCTGAAAATGTTTTATTGTCTTGCTGACTGAAAAGACTAACTTTGATACCAGCATAAATTCAATACTGCATTAAAGATATGTTTTACCTCCCTCCTGGAAGTTCAGTTATTTAAAGAACACTCCAGGCTGTAAGTGACCTCCATTTTTTCCACTGCATTACATAGGTATAAAAAAAAGCCTCACCTTTTAAGCTGCTACTGCTCCTCTGGTTTGCAAAGAGGATAAAATGGTGTAAAATACATGTTGCTAATCTAGTGGATTTTTAACATACAGTACAATGAACTGGCAGCATGCATGCATAGGTTGCTGGATTATACAGCTACATCTTTTTGCCTAATTGTGCTTTTCACAAAGGAAAACTGTCCTGAAGTATATCAGTCTGATCTCGACTAACAAGGTCAGTCCAGCCCCGAAATATAAGGCAATTCTCCTCTGAACAAGGGAGACAGCAACCCCAGATGATCGTTTCGGACTCCTTTTTGCCTAGTCAGTGAGGTGCAGCCGTATTCCTCTAAGCACATTGGGCAAGGAGTAAACATCTGGTTTCCCCATCACCCTTAGGGAGACCTCCCCAGGGTCATAATAAAAATACAAACAGAAAGAGAAGCAGTCTGCCAGGAGATGAACAATAGTTCAGTAGCTTGTTCTATTGCCTGGTTACCCCCTGGATTAGCTTCTTTTTGCCCAATTGTGCAATTGTGCTTTTAACAGAGGAAAACGTTCCTGAAGTAAATCAGTCTGATCCTGTCTAACAAGGTCAGTCCAGCCCCGAAATACCAGGCGATTCTCACCAAACAAGGGAAACAGGCTGGAGGCTGGACTTACCATGGTTTGTAGCCAAATTAGTATGACAGGAGCCAATTTAGAAGGCAAGAGGGTAGTCAGAGGCCAAGCTAATCATTAGTTACAGGAATTAACAAATAGCATTAGTCTTGTTGACCTTATAATAAAAAAGGCAACAAACTCAAGCAACAACTGAAATCAAATTCCACAACAATATCACGTGCAGAAACATTAAAGGGACTGTACAGAACAATTTTCATATAACTGCATGTAATAGACACTACTATCACAAAGACTATGCACAGATACTAATCTAAAAAAACTTACTTAGAAGCTCCCATTTTAGCACTGTTGATGAGATTAGGCTCGGACAGTCAGTAGACATCAGTATACATCTAAAACTTTGGGGCTTGATTAAGTGTCTGAAAATCAGCACAATGTTATATAAAAGTTAGCAAAAGTATACATTTTTACAAAAATACTCTTAGATGGGCTATATAAATGGATTATCTACAAAACATTTATGCAGAGAAGAATCTAGTGTACAATGTCCCTTTAAAGACCAGATTATGAGTGCACAATAACAGTTACGCGCAAGCAATAAACGGTTTATCGTGGCTGTTTGCGTGTCTGATTTTTCTCTCGTATTTAAAGTTAAAAGTAAATGCGATCGCTTGAATGCAATTGAAGTTAACGCCCATCAGGTTAGCACGACTTTAGAGTTCTAGTTAACTGTTTGGCAAAACAAAAAGGTGTCACAAAACACATCAAAAATACATTAGAAAGTACAGCTACACTCATAATAAAACTACAACGCCGTAGCATAAAACTCTTAACTAAAGTGCTAAAAAGTACACTAACCCCCATAAACTACCTATTAACCCCTAAACCGAGGCCCTCCCACATTGCAAACACTATAATAAAATTTTTAACCCCTAATCTGCCGCTCAGGACATCGCCGCCACTAGAATAAACATATTAACCCCTAAACCCCCACACTCCCGCCTCGCAAACACTAGTTAAATATTATTAACCCCTAATATGCCACCCCTAATATTGGCGCCACCTACATTATATTTATTAACCCCTAATCTGTAGCCCCCAACATCGCCGTCACCTACATTATATTTATTAACCCCTAATCTCTCTCCCCCAATGTCGCTGCAACCTACCTACATTTATTAACCCCTAATCTGCCGCCCCCAACACTATTCTAAATGTATTAACCCCTAAACCTAAGTCTAACCCTAACACCCACTAACTTAAATATAATTTAAATAAATCTAAATAAAATAACTATCATTAAATAAATTATTCATATTTAAAACTAAATACTTACCTATAAAATAAACCCTATGCTAGCTACAATATAACTAATAGTTACATTTGTATTTATCTTAGGGTTTATTTTTATTTTAAGGCAAGTTTGTATTTATTTTAACTAAATAGAATAGTTACTAAATAGTTATTAACTATTTAATAACTACCTAGCTAAAATAAATACAAATTAAACCTAACCTAAGTTACACTAACACCTAACACGACACTACAATTAAATAAATTCCCTAAATGAAATTCAATTAAATAAATTAAATTAAATTAGCTAAATCACAAAATTAGATGTAGTTAATGATAGTAATTTTTTTTAGATTTATTTAAATTATATTTAAGTTAGTGGATGTTAGGGTTAGACTTAGGTTTAGGGGTTAATAAATTTAGGATAGTGGCGGCAAATTAGGGGTTAATAAATCTAGGTAGGCTGCAGCGACATTGGGGGAGAGAGATTAGCGGTTAATAAATATAATGTAGGTGTCGGCGATGTTGGGGGCAGCATATTAGGGCTTAATAAGTGTAAGATTAGGGGTGTTTAGACTTGGGGTTCATGTTAGGGTGTTAGGTGTAAACATAACTTTAGTTTCCCCATAGGAATCAATGGGGCTGCGTTAATGAGATTTACGCTGCTTTTTTGCAGGTGTTAGACTTTTTCTCAGCTGGCTCTCCCCATTGATGTCTATGGGGAAATCATGCAAGAGCACGTACGACCAGCTCACCTCTGGCTTAAGCAGCGCTGGTATTGGAGTGTAGTGTGGAGCTCAATTTTGCTCTACGCTCACTTCTTGCCTTTTAACGCCGGGTTTGTAAAAACCTGTAATAGCAGCGCTCTAGGTAAGTGAGCGGTGAGAAAAAACTGCACGTTAGCACCACACAGCTCATAACGCAAGACTTGCAATCTAGCTGTATGTATTTATTGTAAATATTTCACATTCCAATGTTCTGCACATAGGGCAGAAACAGTCGCTGGAGCAGAGAAACGCGTTGTTTGTTTTTATCACTATTTCAATAAATGTAAGTTTTTAATCTTACACTTGCTATATATTTTTATTGTTTGATACCCCCACTTGGAGATGGCTTACCAGAATACTGCTGCTGGCAGTGCTGGTGTATTGCAGGAGATCTGTCTGCTGAATGACTGTGAGAATCCAGTCTGATTTATTTGCACCTATACCTTCTGTTGAAACACCAAATGTGAGTGCATATACTGATATCACTATATAAACTGTTTATCATCTGGCAGTACTAGGCCATATATATATATCCCTTCACATCTAATACCTTCTCTGTCTTCTACCCTCACCCTAGCTCTTACTCACATATTTAACCGATCCCTTACTACTGGTTCATTTCCATCATCCTTCAAACATGCAAAGGTCACCCCCATCCTCAAAAAACCCTCCCTTGACCCCAATTCTCCTGCAAACTACCGCCCCATATCACTGCTTCCGCTAGCTTCAAAAGTGCCTAACTCACTTTCTATCCTCCAACTCATTGCTTGACCCCCCTGCAATCTGGCTTCCATCCTCAACACTCAATTGAGACGGTCCTCACCAAGGTTACTAACGATCTTCTTTCTGCTAAAAACAATGGCCATTATTCTATACTTATCTTTCTTGACCTGTTTGCTGCCTTTGACACTGTTGACCATGCCCTCTCCTGGATCCACTGTTATCTTTCTAATAGGTCCTTTTCTTTCTCATTTGCTGGTGACTCCTCCTCTCCATTGCCTCTGTCTGTTGGAGTACCTCAAAGCTCTGTTCTAGGCCCTCTACTCTTCTTTATTTATACTTCCTCACTGTGTAAACTTATCAGTAGCTATGGCTTCAACTATCACCTCTATGTTGATGATACTCAGACCTACCTATCCACCCCTGCACTCTCTCCTTCTGTCCTTTCCCACATCAGCGACTTCTTATCTGGCATTTCTTCGTGGATGGCCTTTCACCACCTTAAAATCAACATGCCCAAGCCTGAGCTTCTTCTAATCCCCCCATCTAATTCTACTCCAGTTTCTAACTTTACTATCACTGTTGATGACACCACTATCTCCCCATCACCCCAAGTTTGCTGCCTAGGAGTTACAATTGACTCCAATCTTTCCTTAATACCCTACATCCAATCGCTCTCTTCATCATGTTGCAACCACCTACGCAATATCTCCAAAATTCATCCTTTTCTGAGTGCTGAAACTAGTAAACAGCTAATCCATTCCCTATTTCCCAATTTGACTACTGTAACAACCTACTAACTGGCCTTCCTCTCTCCCGCCTCTCCCCCTTCAATCTATTCTAAATGCCTCTGCTAGGCTAATCCACCTCTCCCTATGATCTGTATCCACTGCACCCCTATGTGAGTCCCTTCACTGGCTCCTCATTCACAGCAGAATTAAATTCAAAATTCTCACTCTGACCTACAAAGCCCTTACCAATGCAGCCCCCCCACCTGTCCTCACTCATCAACAAATATACTCCAGCCCATCCCCTAAGGTCCAACACCGATCTTCTCCTTGCCTCTTCTACAATCACCTCCTCCCATGCTAGACTACAGGACTTCTCTTGTGCGGCACCAACCCTCTGGAACGCACTTCCTTGAGCTCTCAGACTTTCCCCTAACCTCTCTTCCTTTAAACGCTCCCTAAAGACCTTCTTGTTCAGGGAAGCCTATCACCAAATCAGTAACTAATGAATTCCTCTTGCCTAATAGTTGCCCTCATCTCATTCCCACCTTTGCAGTCCCCACCTCCTGTTTCTCACCCTCCTATCCATTTAGATTGTAAGTTCCCATGGGAACAGGGCTCCCAATTCCCCTTGTATTTGTTTGTTAAATTTTGTCTGGTGTCTCATATTGTACTGTACTTTTATCTTTGTTACCCATAGACAGCGCTGCAGAATCTGTTGGCGCTTTATAAATAAAGAATAATAATATATAAAAAAATAAAAGATACACAACTCTATATTAAACAAAATATATAAAATATGATATTTTGTTTAATATAGAGTTGTGTATCTTTTCAGAAAAGAGTGCTGAATTTCTTGTCTTTTTGAAGCAAAGTATTTTCTCTGCTTCTTTCTTTTCTATGAATGTTCTTGATATATTATTTTAAGGGTCTGCACCATAGGCCTTCAGGTGCCTACAGCTAGGGGCATTTTTTTATAGTATTACTTATACTTATTTACCCCTTTTGTGTCCAATACAGCTCTTATATAGCATTTGCTTCCCACTTTGTTTTATGCTTGATAATATATATATATATATATATATATATATATATATATATATAAATCATCCAAGCAAATGCACTCTCAGGTCTTTTCAAATAGGTTCTTTTAATGGAACGTTTTCGGGGTTCACAACCCCTTCATCAGCATAAACAAACAGTCAAATATCACACAATTTATAGTATGTCAAAATAGTGTCTCACCAAACAGATTTGCTTTCAAAAGTGCGCCAAATACCGAGTGTGGAACGCATCTTGCGTTCCACCGTGATCATGCCAACCGGAAGTGATGTCACTTCCGGTTTCGCGACATGATAGAAACATATCAACATTACTTTGTTATGTAATTAATAACACATTGTGGTGTACCCAAAATTATCAAAGAGGCAATTTAAGAATAGTGCAAACAAACAAAAATGATTGCCAGTGATCTGTACATACAATATTCTAGTGTATATTAATCGTCATCTTAACCGTAACTATGGTTACGAGACATCAATAAGTGATTGAATTTATATAGTGGGAAATTTCACTCGTGCAACAAATATGTACAATGACATGACTGGCTACTAATCTTTTAGCAATATTCTGTGTCATGTCAATTAGCCGCTATGCAAGATAATATATACATAGATACATTAAGAAACAGAAAACTAAATATAAAAATAAACGTAAAACAATGAACTTAAATAAGTGGCTGTTCTTGCTCAGACTCATTATCAAAACATATAGAAATGTGCATTGCCTACTGCAAAGTATATATACTTTATACAAGCAGTGTATCAAAGAGTCGTGTTGCAACATTGTTATGTTGCATATTGCCCTAAATGTAAACATGTATATGAGAGATGTACTGTGGCTATTTTGCGTACGGTTTGTTATATTAGCATTCAACCTTAGCCTATTTGAAAGTACATCTATAGCCCTCAGATATCTAACCCACTGTGACAAATTCACTAAATGATATAGTTAAATCTCAAAAGCTTTCTAATTTAGCATATTAGGACAAAGAGCAATATATTGAGTCGTGACCAACATTATTGTACCTCAATTCCTGTATATAGAATAAAGTACCCCAAAGGTTATATTTGTACATAATGTGGTGTATATATATATATATCAAGACAATATCAAGAGATTAATATCTCGTGACTCCATCATGATTCAGGCAACAATGTCCAACATATAGATGACCCAATGTGGACCCATAAGGACAGTTCATCTTGGGGCTTCTTGGTGTTATGTTGCTAGGTTGGTATAAGTCCCAATTAAAGGTGTAAAGTGCAAAATTGGGTAATTTCACCTTAGAGACCAGGCTTCCACAGCCAAGATGGGGGGGTAAATTCTTCCACCCTGGTGTGTCGTAAGTCCCCAGTCCACATCGCTCAGAAGAGCCATGGGGCTGGGAGCTACACGTAGCCACAATGACCCCAGGTTATACCCCAAGCATGTAGCACTATCATATACCCTTAGATAAGATTTTTGAAATCTGGGGTGGTGTTTAATCCGCCTGGATGGATAGTCCCCAATTTAAAGATCCATTAGGCTTCCCGTTTGAGTAGTATCTTGCTCCTATCCCCTCCCCAATCGAGCGGGGGTATATGGTCGATGAGGACATATCGGATTGAAGATACCGCATGGCCTTGTTTAACACAATGGCGTGCAACTGGTTAGTCAGAATCCCCCTGTTTAAGTGCCGATCTGATTGCGTACCTATGGTTTGCCATTCGTTCCCGTAACGTGCCTGTGGTTTTACCCACGTAAAAGCACGAACATGGGCAAAAGAGAAGGTACACCATGTGTGTGGTAGTGCATGTGATGGAATGCTTGATCATGTACCTCCTATTGGTGTGAGGATGATGAAAGGTTTTAGTACTGACCAAACCATTGCACGTAGTGCAGCCCAAACATTTGTATGATCCTTTGATGTTTGTTTTAGTCCCTGTGGTGTAGCTAGCTCTTTGATCTGTGCGCATCAAGAGGTCTTTGAGGTTAATACCCCTCTTGAAGCCCACCATTGGTTGTACCTGTCTGGTAAATGTTAACTTCGGGTCTGATGTCATAATAGGCCAATGTTGATGTAAGATGCGTCCTGTATTCTTGGTAGTTGGGGTAAAAGTAGTGGTCATAATAAGCTTATTACTCGTGTCCTTCTTGGGTTTGGGCTTGAAAAGTTGTTCTTGAGTGAGTGAAGATGCTGCACTCAAGTTTTCTTGGATAATGGAAGGTTTGTATCCCCGCTCACGGAATCTTTCTCCCACTCCTGCCAATTGGGAGACCCCAGTATGTATCTCTGAATTATTTCTCATGGTTCTCACAAATTGAGATCTGACTATGCCCTTCAAGAGGGCCGGGGGATGACAGCTGTCAGCGCTCAGGATGGAGTTCCGATCGGTTTGTTTGTGAAAAAGGGTCGTGCCCAATTGATGTGTTTTTTTAAACACAGTCAAGTCAAGAAAATTAACAGACTGTCTGTCAACAGTCATTTTGAATTTAACATTGCTTGTGGCCGTGTTAAATGTTTCAAACCAACCTAGAAGTTCCTCCATGGTCCCCCGCCATACCATGAAGATGTCATCAATATATCTGTAATAACATACAACCGCTAAATTGGCAGTGTTCCATAGATACAGATTTTCGAAATTGAGACATGTACAGGTTGGCGTACGCGGGGGCCATGGAGGAACCCATGGCTGTGCCAGCTGTTTGTAAATAGAATTTACTCTTGAATCTGAAGTAATTCTTAAATAAACAGAATTCGATCAAGGAGAGAAAGAATTTAATTGGTGGACCCTCATAAAGAGGGTTATTGGTAATATGTTCCTCAACAGATTTGAGACCCTCAGTGTGTGGAATAATAGTATACAGACTGTTGACGTCCAAACAGACCAACAGGTCATCGGGTTGGATGTCAACAGTCTGTATCTTACGTATGAAGTCCCCTGTATCCATAATGTATGATCTCACCTCCCTGACAACAGGTTGTAGTAAAATGTCCACTAGCTGTGCCACCGGCTGTGTCAAGGAGTCCCTTGCTGACACAATCGGACGGCCGGGTGGATTATCTAGAGTTTTGTGTATCTTTGGGATTGAGTACAAGATAGGTATTTTAGGGTAAGTAGTGGTACAGAAATCACGGATATGTTCAGATAGCCAACCTTGTTCAAAACCCATCTGGATCAAAGTATCCAGTTGAAGTTTGAATCTGGAAGTGGGATCATTAGGTAATACAGAGTAAGTTTGTATGTCTGTCAGCTGAGTCAGATTTTCAGTACTTTAATCCTCATAGTTGAGTATCACTATGGCTCCGCCCTTATCGGCGGGCCTAATGACTATACTTGGATCTTCCTATCGCCTGTCTTTCTTCCCTAGACATATTGTGTGTCCAAAGGGACTGTTGTCTGGCTGTCTCAAGGTCTTGTGTAACCAGTCTCATAAAAGTTTTGGTACTCGGACTGCTATTGGTTGGTTCAAAGGAGCTGGGGTTTTTACATTGAAGTTCTACCTGTGTCTTAGTTGAACTAGATGTGGAGTTTTGAAAAAACTCTCTTATCTTCAGTGATTTGTTCAACTTATACAGGTCCAATTTTAAATCAAACTCAGAAAGGGCTGTGCTGGGCACAAAAGATAGGCCCTGATTCAAAACTTTGCGTTCACTATCTGATAAACAATGTATACTTAAATTTATTACTATGTCCTCTGTCGTGGGCGTCTTGGTGGTCGATGTCTTATACCCCGCCCGCCTAATATGGGGTCTATAGTGCCGCCCCCTCCCCGGGAGCGGGTAGTTACCCCTAAAAAATGATGGTTTGGTGTAGAGTGTTCTCTGGATGTATGCGTGGAAAATTGGTTAAGGGGTCTGTATGATCCAGGTGGAGTCAGAGAAATATTGCCAGGGTTTCTATCAGTGTCAGAAGACTCTCCCCCACTCGTGTCCACAGTATCAAAGTGGACCCGTCTATTTCTCTGTTTCCTTCTGGTTCTAATGTCTGGTGTTGTAGTTAACCATTTGTAGACTTTCCCTTGTTTGTAGTCCTGATTTACTGTTTCTACTTTCCTGTTTTTAAACGTTATTAAATCTGTCTGGTATTTATCTATTTGTGTTTTGATTTTAGATAACCAGTTTTCTTGTGTGTCACTAGTAAGTGTAGCCTGGTATGTGTTCTCAAAGCTCTGTATTTCAACTTTGACTTTACCTAGGATAGAAGTGACTTACATCTGTGAACAAAAAAGCCAATAGAATAAGGATCTTATTTCTTGTCTCTATACCGTTTTTCCTCATTAGAGTATGTCTACACTACCGACACAGGAGGAACACAATGAACAGCAGGTACTAAGTGAAGATGTAACCTGTCAAGCAGTGGAAGCCCAGACTGGAACCGTATCGTACACACCAGATGATGCTGCCCGGATCTTATTTGAACCTATCTCCAAAACTGTTGGTGAGACCCCAATTAATTTATATCACACATTACTGAAATTAAAAAAGAGAGAGGTTGATTTAACTCTGCATGGTAGTTACCTCTCAGATTACTTTAGAACAGGGCAGATACCCCGAGGTTTTAGGGTCCACAATGTACCCACCATTGGGCGTGAAAACCCAAAGTTCAGAAAAAAATGGTGTTTTATTCTGAACAAGTGCTCCTTAGATTTAATTCTACTGGTTATAGAGGAAGTCACTTCTATCCTAGGTAAAGTCAAAGTTGAAATACAGAGCTTTGAGAACACATACCAGGCTACACTTACTAGTGACACACAAGAAAACTGGTTATCTAAAATCAAAACACAAATAGATAAATACCAGACAGATTTAATAACGTTTAAAAACAGGAAAGTAGAAACAGGAAATCAGGACTACAAACAAGGGAAAGTCTACAAATGGTTAACTACAACACCAGACATTAGAACCAGAAGGAAACAGAGAAATAGACGCGTCCACTTTGATACTGTGGACACGAGTGGGGGAGAGTCTTCTGACACTGATAGAAACCCTGGCAATATTTCTCTGACTCCACCTTGATCATACAGACCCCTTAACCAATTTTCCACGCATACATCCAGAGAACACTCTACACCAAACCATCATTTTTTAGGGGTAACTACCCGCTCCTGGGGAGGGGGCGGCACTATAGACCCCATATTAGGCGGGCGGGGTATAAGACATCAACCACCAAGACGCCCACGACAGAGGACATAGTAATAAATTTAAGTACACATTGTTTATCAGATAGTGAACGCAAAGTTTTGAATCGGGGCCTATCTTTTGTGCCCAGCACAGCCCTTTCTGAGTTCGATTTAAAATTGGACCTGTATAAGTTGAACAAATCACTGAAGATAAGAGAGTTTTTTCAAAACTCCACATCTAGTTCAACTAAGACACAGGTAGAACTTCAATGTAAAAACCCCAGCTCCTTTGAACCAACCAATAGCAGTCCGAGTACCAAAACTTTTATGAGACTGGTTACACAAGACCTTGAGACAGCCAGACAACAGTCCCTTTGGACACACAATATGTCTAGGGAAGAAAGACAGGCGATAAAGACCCTGCAGGAAGATCCAAGTATAGTCATTAGGCCCGCCGATAAGGGCGGAGCCATAGTGATACTCAACTATGAGGATTATCGTACTGACATTCTGACTCAGCTGACAGACATACAAACTTACTCTGTATAACCTACTGATCCCACTTCCAGATTCAAACTTCAACTGGATACTTTGATCCAGATGGGTTTTGAACAAGGTTGGCTATCTGAACATATCCGTGATTTCTGTACCACTACTTACCCTAAAATACCTATCTTGTACTCAATCCCAAAGATACACAAAACTCTAGATAATCCACCCGGCCGTCCGATTGTGTCAGCAAGGGACTCCTTGACACAGCCGGTGGCACAGCTAGTGGACATTTTACTACAACCTGTTGTCAGGGAGGTGAGATCATACATTATGGATACAGGGGACTTCATACGTAAGATACAGACTGTTGACGTCCAACCCGATGACCTGTTGGTCTGTTTGGACGTCAACAGTCTGTATACTATTATTCCACACACTGAGGGTCTCAAATCTGTTGAGGAACATATTACCAATAACCCTCTTTATGAGGGTCCACCAATTAAATTCTTTCTCTCCTTGATCGAATTCTGTTTATTTAAGAATTACTTCAGATTCGAGAGTAAATTCTATTTACAAACAGCTGGCACAGCCATGGGTTCCTCCATGGCCCCCGCGTACGCCAACCTGTACATGTCTCAATTCGAAAATCTGTATCTATGGAACACTGCCAATTTAGCGGTTGTATGTTATTACAGATATATTGATGACATCTTCATGGTATGGCGGGGGACCATGGAGGAACTTCTAGGTTGGTTTGAAACATTTAACACGGCCACAAGCAATGTTAAATTCAAAATGACTGTTGACAGACAGTCTGTTAATTTTCTTGACTTGACTGTGTTTAAAAAAACACATCAATTGGGCACCACCCTTTTTCACAAACAAACCGATCGGAACTCCATCCTGAGCGCTGAGCTGTCATCCCCCGGCCCTCTTGAAGGGCATAGTCAGATCTCAATTTGTGAGAACCATGAGAAATAATTCAGAGATACATACTGGGGTCTCCCAATTGGCAGGAGTGGGAGAAAGATTCCGTGAGCGGAGATACAAACCTTCCATTATCCAAGAAAACTTGAGTGCAGCATCTTCACTCACTCAAGAACAACTTATCAAGCCCAAACCCAAGAAGGACATGAGTAATAAGCTTATTATGACCACTACTTTTACCCCAACTACCAAGAATACAGGACGCATCTTACATCAACATTGGCCTATTATGACATCAGACCCGAAGTTAACATTTACCAGACAGGTACAACCAATGGTGGGCTTCAAGAGGAGTATTAACCTCAAAGACCTCTTGATGCGCACAGATCAAAGAGCTAGCTACACCACAGGGACTAAAACAAACATCAAAGGATCATACAAATGTTTGGGCTGCACTACGTGCAATGGTTTGGTCAGTACTAAAACCTTTCATCATCCTCACACCAATAGGAGGTACGTGATCAAGCATTCCATCACATGCACTACCACACATGTGGTGTACCTTCTCTTTTGCCCATGTTCTTGCTTTTACGTGGGTAAAACCACAGGCACGTTACGGGAACGAATGGCAAACCATAGGTACGCAATCAGATCGGCACTTAAACAGGGGGATTCTGACCAACCAGTTGCATGCCATTGTGTTAAACAAGGCCATGCGGTATCTTCAATCCGATATGTCCTCATCGACCATATACCCCCGCTCGATCGGGGAGGGGATAGGAGGAGGATACTACTCAAAAGGGGAGGCCAATGGATCTTTAAATTGGGGACTATCCATCCAGGCGGATAAAACACCACCCCAGATTTCAAAAATCTTATCTAAGGGTATATGATAGTGCTACATGCTTGGGGTATAACCTGGGGTCATTGTGGCTACGTGTAGCTCCCAGCCCCATGGCTCTTCTGAGCGATGTGGA
This sequence comes from Bombina bombina, assembly GCF_027579735.1. Lineage (NCBI taxonomy): Eukaryota > Metazoa > Chordata > Amphibia > Anura > Bombinatoridae > Bombina > Bombina bombina. The sequence goes on from NC_069499.1 coordinate 728,004,316, forward strand.
CTGGGGACTTACGACACACCAGGGTGGAGGAATTTACCCCCCATCTTGGATGTGGAAGCCTGGTCTCTAAGGTGAAATTACCCAATTTTGCACTTTACACCTTTAATTGGGACTTATACCAACCTAGCAACATAACACCAAGAAGCCCCAAGATGAACTGTCCTTATGGGTCCACATTGGGTCATCTATATGTTGGACATTGTTACCTGAATCATGATGGAGTCACGAGATATTAATCTCTTGATATTGTCTTGATATATATATATACACCACATTATGTACAAATATAACCTTTGGGGTACTTTATTCTATATACAGGAATTGAGGTACAATAATGTTGGTCACGACTCAATATATTGCTCTTTGTCCTAATATGCTAAATTAGAAAGCTTTTGAGATTTAACTATATCATTTAGTGAATTTGTCACAGTGGGTTAGATATCTGAGGGATATAGATGTACTTTCAAATAGGCTAAGGTTGAATGCTAATATAACAAACCGTACGCAAAATAGCCACAGTACATCTCTCATATACATGTTTACATTTAGGGCAATATGCAACATAACAATGTTGCAACACGACTCTTTGATACACTGCTTGTATAAAGTATATATACTTTGCAGTAGGCAATGCACATTTCTATATGTTTTGATAATGAGTCTGAGCAAGAACAGCCACTTATTTAAGTTCATTGTTTTACGTTTATTTTTATATTTAGTTTTCTGTTTCTTAATGTATCTATGTATATATTATCTTGCATAGCGGCTAATTGACATGACACAGAATATTGCTAAAAGATTAGTAGCCAGTCATGTCATTGTACATATTTGTTGCACGAGTGAAATTTCCCACTATATAAATTCAATCACTTATTGATGTCTCGTAACCATAGTTACGGTTAAGATGACGATTAATATACACTAGAATATTGTATGTACAGATCACTGGCAATCATTTTTGTTTGTTTGCACTATTCTTAAATTGCCTCTTTGATAATTTTGGGTACACCACAATGTGTTATTAATTACATAACAAAGTAATGTTGATATGTTTCTATCATGTCGCGAAACCGGAAGTGACATCACTTCCGGTTGGCATGATCACGGTGGAACGCAAGATGCGTTCCACACTCGGTATTTGGCGCACTTTTGAAAGCAAATCTGTTTGGTGAGACACTATTTTGACATACTATAAATTGTGTGATATTTGACTGTTTGTTTATGCTGATGAAGGGGTTGTGAACCCCGAAAACGTTCCATTAAAAGAACCTATTTGAAAAGACCTGAGAGTGCATTTGCTTGGATGATTTATATTACTTATTTCTGCACCCAGGCGGTTGATACTTGGAGGGTAGAGCTGGAAATTGTTTGTATACTATATATATATATATTTATATAGGTATACATATATATTTGATAAAGCTCCAGTCCAACCCTATCCCTACCGTGCACATATGAAGAAGTCTTGTTAAAGTGCTGTATATATGTGTTTTGTATAAATATATATTTGTGCAAAATACCATCATATATGTATAAATATGTATTTATGAATACATAGAACTTATTCTTCTATGTGAAGAACATTGGAATGTTAAATATTAATATTTTCATGTCGGGTTAGCACACTTGAGAATATGCAATTGGGTTTGCACGTAAGTAGTTTTTTCCCCCCACTTCTTTTGCTCTACTTACTTCTATGGGGGAATATTTTATTGCGCGCGCAATATTCTAAGTTCGGCTTTTTACGCAAGTCGGGTTATTATCAGCTTGTAGTACGAGCGCAACGATACATGCAAAAAGCTTACTTCTAGCGCAGTTAATGCTGGAGCAGGATCATCAAATAACGCTCCACTTGTAATTTGGCCCTGAAATGGGAAACCCATGAAAGTCACATTATTATATATTGTAACACCTATTTAAATATTTCAGAAATACCAAACCTTTGTCACTATTTCATAAGCTCATTTTTGTATTCTGTGCAGAATATTATTATAGAAGTAGACAAGTTTATATACGTTTTTAACTATTTATGCATAAACGGCCAGCCAGGTGTCCATTCACACTGTAAATAATAAATAGAAAAAACATTGAAAGGGAATTGGTTGGAAAATATGAGTACTTGTTTTCCAACCTCAAAAATTACCTCTGTTTAAAAAATGAGCATCATCTGTAGTATGCAAAGCATCTAGATAAAGTTAAACTATATCTATAATATTTTATTTTATGTCATGATTCTTATGTAGGCGATAACATTATTTTACATAGTTCTGCATCTCTAAAGAGAAGGAACATGAAAAAACAAAAAGATCATGTTGCATTCTTGCAATTTATTCTTGAATTTCCTTTCATTTGTACAATGAATAGTAAGCACAATACCCTTGTTCCAAAATGATTATCTATGTGCAAATGCATTCGTGTATAATGAAACAGAGTGAAGCTACAGCACAGGCAAACTGAAATGAGTATACAAATATAGTTACATCAGTAACAACAAAAGTATAACATGGAATTAAATATATACAGTATCTCACAAAAGGGAGTACACCCCTCACATTTTTGTAAATATGTTATTATATCTTTTCATGTGACAACACGAAAGAAATGACACTTTGCTACAGTGTAAAGTACTGAGTGTAAAGCCTGTATAACAGTGTAAATTTGCTGTCCCCTCAAAATAACTCAACACACAGCCATTAATGTCTAAACCGTTGGCAACAAAAGTGAGTACACCCCTAAGTGGAAATGTCCAAATAGGGCCCAATTAGCCATTTCCCCTTCATGTGACTCGTTAGTGTTACAAGGTCTCAGGTATGAATGGGGAGCAGGTGTGTAAAATTTGGTGTTATCCCTCTCACACTCTCTCAAACTGATCACTAGAAGTTCAACATGGCACCTCATGGCAAAAAAATGTTGCTCTACAGTAGATTGCCAAGACCCTGAAACTGAGCTGCAGCATGATGGGAAAGACTATACAGCAGTTTCACAGGACATGTTCCACTCAGAACAGGCCTCGCCATGGTTGACCAAAGAAGTTGAGTGCACATGCTCAGCGTCATATCCAGAGGTTGTCTTTGGGAAATAGACATATTTGGTCCAGATGTTGTCAAGCGTGTGTGGCGGCAACCAGGTGAGGAGTACAAAGACAAGTGTGTCTTGCCTACAGTCATGCATTGTGGTTGGAGTGTCATGGTCTGGGCCTGCATGAGTGCTGCTGGCACTGGGGAGCTACAGTTCATTGAGGGAACCATGAATGCCAACATGTACTGTGACATACTGAAGCAGAGCATGATACCCTCCCTATGGAGACTGGTCCGTAGGGCAGTATTCTAACATGATAACGACCCTAAACACACCTCCAAGACAACCACTGCTTTGCTAAAGAAGCTGAGGGTAAAGGTGATGGACTGACCATGCATGTCTCCAGACCTAAACCCTATTGAGCATCTGTGGGGCATCCTCAAACAGAAGGTGGGGGAGCGCAAGGTCTCTAACATCCACCATCTCTGTGATGTTGTCATGGAGGAGTGGAAGAGGACTTCAGTGGAAACCTGTGAAGCTCTGGTGAACTCCATGCCCAATAAGGTAAAGGCAGTGCTGGAACAAAATTGTGGCCACACAAAATATTGACACTTTGGGCCCAATTTGGACATTTCCACTTAGGGGTGTACTCACTTTTGTTGCTAACGGTTTAGACATTAATGGCTGTGTGTTGAGTTAGTTTGAGGGGATAGCAAATTTACACTGTTATACAGGCTGTACACTCACTACTTTACATTGTAGCAAAGTGTCATTTCTTCAGTGTTGTCACATGAAAAGATATAATAAGATATTTACAAAAATGTGAGGGGTGTTCTGAAATACTGTATTTCTCAGATGTAAAGTGATTTTGTTAAAAGACTAGAAACGCATATTTTGCTTATCATTCCTTGATGCTCTCAGTGTAGTATTTAAAAGCCCTAGGTGGAGTCTTGCATCCCTGTTTAAAATAGAAAAAGTAGCCAAGAATAACATGAAAATGAAATTGCTCTGCAGATATCGTATTTTATGTTAAAAGTAAAAATCATATTAAAATTACACAGAAGTTAAGATGAACAGAGGAAATTGTACATGCAAAAAATCTTGTGGAATTCATATTTATAATACAGAATTCAAAGGGCTCCATTTATCAAACAGTGGCTGCTGCTTCGGAGGCCCATTGTTTCAGGTTTGCCTTTAACGAAAGTTAAGAAGCAACGGTTATAAGACCCCTGCTCCTTAACCTCTCCACCACATAAAAGGATGATTGACAGCCCCTGCTAACGGCCGCCAGTGAGCAGGGGGCTGCATTGCACAAGCATTTCTAGTGAATTGCTTGTTTAATGATAAAGGTGGAGAGAGATATCTACGAGAAGATCATTGGAATGTGAAATATTAATATTTCATGTCGGGTTAGTGCACTTGGTTAAACGTGATTGGGTTTGCGCAACTTGTTTTTTTTTTCTTACTTTTCATGCTTCTTTGAAGTCTATTGAAGAATACGGTACAATAACTTCAACTTTTAATTTGCATCAGGTTAGCATGCGAGCGAAACCTTTTTACTTTCAACTTGTAATACGCACGGTGCCAGATGTGTGCAAAAAGCCGAAATTGAGCACAGTTAGAGTGCGAGCGGGAGCAATAAACAGCGCTCCCTAGTAATCTAACCGACTGATTGGACACACTGCTGCAACATTTGCAGACATAACAGAAACTGAAGTTTCATATAAAAGGATTGCAGATTTTTACAGGCAGCCTTTGCAGTATTTAAACATGTTTTAAGTGGATGTGTGTCAATACCCCCTGATTTGGTTATTCCAGTCAGTTTAAGGAGATTTTCACATGGGTTAAGATGGTTCTATAGGACATTTTCAATCCATTAGAAATAAGGTTGGCTAAAGGTTTTCAAATGACAGCGATAAATTAGAGAATTTACATTGGGACTTCTAACCAACAACTATTCAAATTTATCAGAATAAAAACTTCTCACCAGTTTGTATAAACTAAAGATTTACTGAAATATCTTTAAAACAAGTAAAAAATCATATTGCAAAGGCATAGATCTCCATGCATATGCTCTATAAACCTCCTATATACACATTTGAGAACATTCAATCAATTACATCCATTAAAACATTAATCATTTGTAATACTCCACTTTACTAAACATCTATTTTGTTTCAAAGTGGCTGTAAGTGTGCCTTGTTTTCTTTTTGGGTTGCACATTAGAGTAAAATACTCCACTTTTAATTTGTTTAAGGCAGGTCAATGCACTTCCACATTTCCTATGCTGCATTCCCTGGACACAGTCATGACTCACATATTCTGCGTTACTAATTCATCATTTAAGGTTGGCCAAGTCCCACAAGGATGGTTAGTAGCTTTGTTTCTGCATACAACTGCTTATTTTGTTAATAGTCCTTACCTAGCTTTTCTGTGTTTTCAAGTGACAAAATAGTTAACATAACTCTTTGTGTGTGTCTGTATGTATTATACTTATGTACTGTATGTAATGGCTATAGATGCAGTCCGTTATACTTTTAACATTTAATCTCAGAGTTGTAGAAGTAACTCTTGATATTGTGCATATATATGATTTCTCAAATCCCGGTTTGATTTAAATAGTAAATGTTCATAATATACAAAAAAAAGTAATTTATTTTAATTTTAGATTAGAATAAATATGTATACAATGAGCAAAACATTACCTATGCCACAATTAAGATTTGCATTTATATATATTTTTTCATATCCCCTCAAAATATGTGAAATATTTTATATTGTATTAATGCTAATGGAGCTATAAGGGTTAAAGGGATAGTCTAGTCAAAAATAAACTTTCATGATTCAGATAGGGGGCGTGTAATTTTAAACAACTTTCTAATTTACTTTTATCATCAATTTTGCTTTGTTCTCTTGGTATTCTTAGTTGAAAGCTAAACATAGGTAGGCTCATATGCTAATTTCTTAGCCCTTGAAGGTCGCCTCTTATCTGAATGCATTTTGACAGTTTTTTTACAACTAGAGAGCATTAGTTCATGGGTGCTATATAGTAGACATGTGCACCGCTAAAAAATTCGGTTCGTTTTCGGTTCGGATCGATTCAGACTTTTCGAATTTCGTTTCGGATCGAATCGGATTCGGCAAAATTTGAATAAATTCGTTTCGGATTTATTCGGATCCGAATAAATTCGTTTCGGATTTATTCGGATTCGGCTGAATTCGGTTCTATTCCGTTCCGAAATTCGGTATGTTTTTAGTACACTAACACCCATTTAGTACACTAAGTCACTAACACCCATAAACTACCTATGAACCACTAAACCGAGGCCCCTCCACATCGCAAACCCTATAATAACATTATTTAACACCTAATCTGCCGATCGGATATCGCCGCAACCTACATTATAGCTATTAACCCCTAATCTGCTGTCCCTAACACCGCCGACCCCTACATTATAGTTATTAACCCCTAATCTGCCCCCCCCAATGTCGCCGCAATCTAACTACAAGTATTAACCCCTAATCTGCCGACCCGATATCGCCGCCGCCTACATTATAGCTATTAATCCCTAATCTGCTGTCCCTAACACCGCCGACCCCTACATTATAGTTATTAACCCCTAATCTGCCCCCCCCCAACATCGCCGCAATCTAACTACAAGTATTAACCCCTAATCTGCCGACCCGATATCGCCGCCGCCTACATTATAGCTATTAACCCCTAATCTGCTGTCCCTAACACCGCCGACCCCTACATTATAGTTATTAACCCCTAATCTGCCTCCACCAACGTCGCCGCAATCTAACTACAAGTATTAACCCCTAATCTGCCGACCCGATATCCCCGCCGCCTACATTATAACTATTAACCCCTAATCTGCTGTCCCTAACACCGCCGACCCCTACATTATAGTTATTAACCCCTAATCTGCCCCCCCCAACGTCGCCGCAATCTAACTACAAGTATTAACCCCTAATCTGCCGACCCGATATCGCCGCCTACATTATAGCTATTAACCCCTAATCTGCTGTCCCTAACACCGCCGACCCCTACATTATAGTTATTAACCCCCAATCTGCCTCCCCCCAACGTCGCCACAATCTAACTACAAGTATTAACCCCTAATCTGCCGACCGCAAATCGCCGCCACTATAATAAATGTATTAACCCCTAAACCGCCGCACTCCCGCCTCGCAAACACTATAATACATTTTATTAACCCCTAATCTGCCCTCCCTAACATCGCCGCCACCTACCTACAATTATTAACCCCTAATCTCCCGCCCCCAACGTCGCCGCTACTATAATAAGGTTATTAACCCCTAAACCTAAGTCTAACCCTAACACTAACACCCCCTAACTTAAATATAATTTAAATAAAACGAAATAAGTTTACTATAGTTAAATAAATGAATCCTATTTAAAACTAAAGACTTACCTGTAAAATAAACCCTAAGATAGCTGCAATATAACTAATAGTTACATTGTAGCTATTTTAGGATTTATTTTTATTTTACAGGCAACTTTGTATTTATTTTAACTAGGTACAATAGTTATTAAATAGTTAATAACTATTTAATAACTACCTAGCTAAAATAAATACAAATTTACCCGTAAAATAAATCCTAACCTAAGTTACAATTACACCTAACACTACACTATCATTAAATTAACTAAATAAATGAATCATATTTAAAACAAAATACTTACCTGTAAAATAAACCCTAATATAGCTGCAATATAACTAATAGTTACATTGTAGCTATTTTAGCATTTATATTTATTTTACAGGCAACTTTGTATTTATTTTAACTAGGTACAAAAGCTATTAAATAGTTATTGACTAATTAATAGCTACCTAGTTAAAATAATTACAAAATTACCTGTAAAATAAATCCTAACCTAAGTTACAATTAAACCTAACACTACACTGTCATTAAATAAATTAACTACAAGTACCTACAATTATCTACAATTAAATAAACTAAAGTACAAAACCCCCCCACTAAATTACAAAAAAAAACCCACTAAATTACAAAAAATAAAAAAATATTACAAGAATTTTAAACTAATTACACCTAATCTAAGCCCCCTAATAAAATAACAAAGCCCCCCAAAATAAAAAAAATGCCCTACCCTATACTAAATTACAAAAGTTAACAGCTCTATTACCTTACCAGCCCTGAACAGGGCCCTTTGCGGGGCATGCCCCAAAGAAAACAGCTCTTTGCCTGTAAAAAAAAAACACAATCCCCCCCCACATTACAACCCACCACCCACATACCCCTACTCTAACCCAAACCCCCCTTAAATAAACCTAACACTACCCCCCTGAAGATCTCCCTACCTTGAGTCGTGTTCACCCACCCGGGCCGAAGTCTTCATCCGATGGGGCAGAAGAGGACATCCAGACCGGCAGAAGTCTTCATCCAAGCGGGGCAAGAAGAGGTCTTCCATCCATCATACAAGTACCAAAATACAAACAAACACTAAATTACAAAAAATAATAAAATATTACAATAATTTTAAACTAATTACACCTAATCTAAGCCCCCTACTAGCTATTAATATAGCTTCAATATAACTAATAGTTACATTGTAGCTATTTTAGGATTTATATTTATTTTACAGGCAACTTTGTATTTATTTTAACTAGGTACAATAGCTATTAAATAGTTAATAACTATTTAATGACTACCTAGCTAAAATAAATACAAATTTACCTGTAAAATAAATCATAACCTAAGTTACAATTACACCTAACACTACACTATCATTAAATTAACTAAATAAATGAATCCTATATAAAACTAAAGACTTACCTGTAAAATAAACCCTAATATAGCTGCAATATAACTAATAGTTACATTGTAGCTATTTTAGCATTTATATTTATTTTACAGGCAACTTTGTATTTATTTTAACTAGGTACAAAAGCTATTAAATAGTTATTGACTAATTAATAGCTACCTAGTTAAAATAATTACAAAATTACCTGTAAAATAAATCCTAACCTAAGTTACAATTAAACCTAACACTACACTGTCATTAAATAAATTAACTACAAGTACCTACAATTATCTACAATTAAATAAACTAAAGTACAAAACCCCCCCACTAAATTACAAAAAAAAACAAACACTAAATTGCAAAAAATAAAAAAATATTACAAGAATTTTAAACTAATTACACCTAATCTAAGCCCCCTAATAAAATAACAAAGCCCCCCAAAATAAAAAAAATGCCCTACCCTATACTAAATTACAAAAGTTAACAGCTCTATTACCTTACCAGCCCTGTACAGGGCCCTTTGCGGGGCATGCCCCAAAGAAAACAGCTCTTTTGCCTGTAAAAAAAAAACACAATCCCCCCCCCACATTACAACCCACCACCCACATACCCCTACTCTAACCCAAACCCCCCTTAAATAAACCTAACACTACCCCCCTGAAGATCTCCCTACCTTGAGTCGTGTTCACCCAGCCGGGCCGAAGTCTTCATCCGATGGGGCAGAAGAGGACATCCAGACCGGCAGAAGTCTTCATCCAAGCGGGGCAAGAAGAGGTCTTCCATCCATCATACAAGTACCAAAATACAAACAAACACTAAATTACAAAAAATAATAAAATATTACAATAATTTTAAACTAATTACACCTAATCTAAGCCCCCTACTAGCTATTAATATAGCTTCAATATAACTAATAGTTACATTGTAGCTATTTTAGGATTTATATTTATTTTACAGGCAACTTTGTATTTATTTTAACTAGGTACAATAGCTATTAAATAGTTAATAACTATTTAATAACTACCTAGCTAAAATAAATACAAATTTACCTGTAAAATAAATCATAACCTAAGTTACAATTACACCTAACACTACACTATCATTAAATTAACTAAATAAATGAATCCTATATAAAACTAAAGACTTACCTGTAAAATAAACCCTAATATAGCTGCAATATAACTAATAGTTACATTGTAGCTATTTTAGCATTTATATTTATTTTACAGGCAACTTTGTATTTATTTTAACTAGGTACAAAAGCTATTAAATAGTTATTGACTAATTAATAGCTACCTAGTTAAAATAATTACAAAATTACCTGTAAAATAAATCCTAACCTAAGTTACAATTAAACCTAACACTACACTGTCATTAAATAAATTAACTACAAGTACCTACAATTATCTACAATTAAATAAACTAAAGTACAAAACCCCCCCCACTAAATTACAAAAAAAACCAAACACTAAATTACAAAAAATAAAAAAATATTACAAGAATTTTAAACTAATTACACCTAATCTAAGCCCCCTAATAAAATAACAAAGCCCCCCAAAATAAAAAAAATGCCCTACCCTATACTAAATTACAAAAGTTAACAGCTCTATTACCTTACCAGCCCTGAACAGGGCCCTTTGCGGGGCATGCCCCAAAGAAAACAGCTCTTTTGCCTGTAAAAAAAAAACACAATCCCCCCCCCACATTACAACCCACCACCCACATACCCCTACTCTAACCCAAACCCCCCTTAAATAAACCTAACACTACCCCCCTGAAGATCTCCCTACCTTGAGTCGTGTTCACCCCGCCGGGCCGAAGTCTTCATCCGATGGGGCAGAAGAGGACATCCAGACCGGCAGAAGTCTTCATCCAAGCGGGGCAAGAAGAGGTCTTCCATCCATCATACAAGTACCAAAATACAAACAAACACTAAATTACAAAAAATAATAAAATATTACAATAATTTTAAACTAATTACACCTAATCTAAGCCCCCTACTAGCTATTAATATAGCTTCAATATAACTAATAGTTACATTGCAGCTATTTTAGGATTTATATTTATTTTACAGGCAACTTTGTATTTATTTTAACTAGGTACAATAGCTATTAAATAGTTAATAACTATTTAATAACTACCTAGCTAAAATAAATACAAATTTACCTGTAAAATAAATCATAACCTAAGTTACAATTACACCTAACACTACACTATCATTAAATTAACTAAATAAATGAATCCTATATAAAACTAAAGACTTACCTGTAAAATAAACCCTAATATAGCTGCAATATAACTAATAGTTACATTGTAGCTATTTTAGCATTTATATTTATTGTACAGGCAACTTTGTATTTATTTTAACTAGGTACAATAGCTATTAAATAGATATTTACTGTTTAATAGCTACCTAGTTAAAATAATTACAAAATTACCTGTAAAATAAATCCTAACCTAAGTTACTATTAAACCTAACACTACACTATCATTAAATAAATTAACTACAAGTACCTACAATTAAATACAATGAAATAAACTAAACTAAAGTACAAAAAAAACAAACACTAAATTACAAAAAAAAAAAAAATTACAAGAATTTTAAACTAATTACACCTAATCTAAGCCCCCTAATAAAATAACAAAGCCCCCCAAAATAAAAAAATGCCCTACCCTATACTAAATTACAAAAGTAATCAGCTCTATTACCTTACCAGCCCTTAAAAGGGCCTTTTGCGGGGGCATGCCCCAAAGAAAACAGCTCTTTTGCCTGTAAAAAAAAAACACAATACCCCCCCCACATTACAACCCACCACCCACATACCCCTACTCTAACCCAAACCCCCCTTAAATAAACCTAACACTACCCCCCTGAAGATCTCTCTCTACCGTGTCTTCACCCAGCGGGCCGAAGTCTTCATCCGATGGGGCAGAAGAGGACATCCAGACCGGCAGAAGTCTTCATCCAAGCGGGGCAAGAAGAGGTCTTCCATCCATCAGAAGTCTTGATCCAGGCGGCATCTTCTCTGTTCATCCATCCGGAGCGGAGCGGCAGCATCCTGAAGACATCCCACGCAGAGCATCCTCTTCTTTCTTGATCCGACGACTAGGTGACTGTACCTTTAAGTGACGTCATCCAAGATGGCGTCCCTTGAATTCCGATTGGCTGATAGGATTCTATCAGCCAATCGGAATTAAGGTAGGAAAAATCTGATTGGCTGATTCAATCAGCCAATCAGATTCAAGTTCAATCCGATTGGCTGATCCAATCAGCCAATCAGATTGAGCTCGCATTCTATTGGCTGATCGGAACAGCCAATAGAATGTGAGGTCAATCTGATTGGCTGATTCCATCAGCCAATCGGATTGAACTTGAATCTGATTGGCTGATTAAATCAGCCAATCAGATTTTTCCTACCTTAATTCCGATTGGCTGATAGAATCCTATCAGCCAATCGGAATTCAAGGGACGCCATCTTGGATGACGTCACTGGAAGGTACAGTCACCTAGTCGTCGGATCAAGAAAGAAGAGGATGCTCTGCGTGGGATGTCTTCAGGATGCTGCCGCTCCGCTCCGGATGGATGAACAGAGAAGATGCCGCCTGGATCAAGACTTCTGATGGATGGAAGACCTCTTCTTGCCCCGCTTGGATGAAGACTTCTGCCGGTCTGGATGTCCTCTTCTGCCCAATCGGATGAAGACTTCGGCCCGCTGGGTGAAGATACGGTAGAGAGATCTTCAGGGGGGTAGTGTTAGGTTTATTTAAGGGGGGTTTGGGTTAGAGTAGGGGTATGTGGGTGGTGGGTTGTAATGTGGGGGGGGGGTATTGTGTTTTTTTTTACAGGCAAAAGAGCTGTTTTCTTTGGGGCATGCCCCCGCAAAAGGCCCTTTTAAGGGCTGGTAAGGTAATAGAGCTGATTACTTTTGTAATTTAGTATAGGGTAGGGCATTTTTTTATTTTGGGGGGCTTTGTTATTTTATTAGGGGGCTTAGATTAGGTGTAATTAGTTTAAAATTCTTGTAATTTTTTTTATTTTTTGTAATTTAGTGTTTGTTTTTTTTGTACTTTAGTTTAGTTTATTTCATTGTATTTAATTGTAGGTACTTGTAGTTAATTTATTTAATGATAGTGTAGTGTTAGGTTTAATAGTAACTTAGGTTAGGATTTATTTTACAGGTAATTTTGTAATTATTTTAACTAGGTAGCTATTAATTAGTCAATAACTATTTAATAGCTATTGTACCTAGTTAAAATAAATACAAAGTTGCCTGTAAAATAAATATAAATGCTAAAATAGCTACAATGTAACTATTAGTTATATTGTAGCTATATTAGGGTTTATTTTACAGGTAAGTATTTAGTTTTATATAGGATTAATTTATTTAGTTAATTTAATGACAGTGTAGTGTTAGGTGTAATTGTAACTTAGGTTAGGGTTTATTTTACAGGTAAATTTGTATTTATTTTAGCTAGGTAGTTATTAACTATTTAATAGCTATTGTACCTAGTTAAAATAAATACAAAGTTGCCTGTAAAATAAATATAAATCCTAAAATAGCTACAATGTAACTATTAGTTATATTGTAGCTATATTAATAGCTAGTAGGGGGCTTAGATTAGGTGTAATTAGTTTAAAATTATTGTAATATTTTATTATTTTTGCTAATTTAGTGTTTGTTTGTTTTTTTGTACTTTTCTGATGGATGGAAGACCTCTTCTTGCCCCGCTTGGATGAAGACTTCTGCCGGTCTGGATGTCCTCTTCTGCCCCATCGGATGAAGACTTCGGCCCGGCTGGGTGAACACGACTCAAGGTAGGGAGATCTTCAGGGGGGTAGTGTTAGGTTTATTTAAGGGGGGTTTGGGTTAGAGTTGGGGTATGTGGGTGGTGGGTTGTAATGTGGGGGGGGTATTGTGTTTTTTTTTTACAGGCAAAAGAGCTGTTTTCTTTGGGGCATGCCCCGCAAAGGGCCCTGTTCAGGGCTGGTAAGGTAATAGAGCTGTTAACTTTTGTAATTTAGTATAGGTTAGGGCATTTTTTTTATTTTGGGGGGCTTTGTTATTTTATTAGGGGGCTTAGATTAGGTGTAATTAGTTTAAAATTCTTGTAATTTTTTTTATTTTTTGTAATTTAGTGGGGGGGGGGGGTTTGTACTTTAGCTTAGTTTTTTTAATTGTATTTAATTGTAGGTACTTGTAGTTAATTTATTTAATGATAGTGTAGTGTTAGGTTTAATTGTAACTTAGGTTAGGATTTATTTTACAGGTAATTTTGTAATTATTTTAACTAGGTAGCTATTAAATAGTCAATATCTATTTAATAGCTATTGAACCTAGTTAAAATGAATACAAAGTTGCCTGTACAATAAATATAAATGCTAAAATAGCTACAATGTAACTATTAGTTATATTGCAGCTATATTAGGGTTTATTTTACAGGTAAGTATTTAGTTTTAAATATGATTCATTTATTTAGTTAATTTAATGACAGTGTAGTGTTAGGTGTAATTGTAACTTAGGTTATGATTTATTTTACAGGTAAATTTGTATTTATTTTAGCTAGGTAGTTATTAAATAGTTATTAACTATTTAATAACTATTGTACCTAGTTAAAATAAATACAAAGTTGCCTGTAAAATACATATAAATCCTAAAATAGCTACAATGTAACTATTAGTTATATTGAAGCTATATTAATAGCTAGTAGGGGGCTTAGATTAGGTGTAATTAGTTTAAAATTATTGTAATATTTTATTATTCTTGCTAATTTAGTGTTTGTTTGTATTTTGGTACTTGTATGATGGATGGAAGACCTCTTCTTGCCCCGCTTGGATGAAGACTTCTGCCGGTCTGGATGTCCTCTTCTGCCCCATCGGATGAAGACTTCGGCCCGGCTGGGTGAACACGACTCAAGGTAGGGAGATCTTCAGGGGGGTAGTGTTAGGTTTATTTAAGGGGGGTTTGGGTTAAAGTAGGGGTATGTGGGTGGTGGGTTGTAATGTGGGGGGGGGGATTGTGTTTTTTTTTTACAGGCAAAAGAGCTGTTTTCTTTGGGGCATGCCCCGCAAAGGGCCCTGTTCAGGGCTGGTAAGGTAATAGAGCTGTTAACTTTTGTAATTTAGTATAGGGTAGGGCATTTTTTTTTATTTTGGGGGGCTTTGTTATTTTATTAGGGGGCTTAGATTAGGTGTAATTAGTTTAAAATTCTTGTAATATTTTTTTATTTTTTGTAATTTAGTGGTTTTTTATTTTTTGTAATTTAGTGGGGGGGTTTTGTACTTTAGTTTATTTAATTGTAGATAATTGTAGGTACTTGTAGTTAATTTATTTAATGATAGTGTAGTGTTAGGTTTTATTGTAACTTAGGTTAGGATTTATTTTACAGGTAATTTTGTAATTATTTTAACTAGGTAGCTATTAATTAGTCAATAACTATTTAATAGCTATTGTACCTAGTTAAAATAAATACAAAGTTGCCTGTAAAATAAATATAAATGCTAAAATAGCTACAATGTAACTATTAGTTATATTGCAGCTATATTAGGGTTTATTTTACAGGTAAGTATTTAGTTTTAAATATGATTCATTTATTTAGTTAATTTAATGACAGTGTAGTGTTAGGTGTAATTGTAACTTAGGTTAGGATTTATTTTACAGGTAAATTTGTATTTATTTTAGCTAGGTAGTTATTAAATAGTTATTAACTATTTAATAACTATTGTACCTAGTTAAAATAAATACAAAGTTGCCTGTAAAATAAAAATAAATCCTAAAATAGCTACAATGTAACTATTAGTTATATTGCAGCTATCTTAGGGTTTATTTTACAGGTAAGTCTTTAGTTTTAAATAGGATTCATTTATTTAACTATAGTAAACTTATTTCGTTTTATTTAAATTATATTTAAGTTAGGGGGTGTTAGTGTTAGGGTTAGATTTAGGTTTAGGGGTTAATAACCTTATTATAGTAGCGGCGACGATGGGGGCGGGAGATTAGGGGTTAATAATTGTAGGTAGGTGGCGGCGATGTTAGGGAGGGCAGATTAGGGGTTAATAAAATGTATTATAGTGTTTGCGAGGCGGGAGTGCGGCGGTTTAGGGGTTAATACATTTATTATAGTGGCAGCGATTTGCGGTCGGCAGATTAGGGGTTAATACTTGTAGTTAGATTGTGGCGACATTGGGGGGAGGCAGATTAGGGGTTAATAACTATAATGTAGGGGTCGGCGGTGTTAGGGACATCAGATTAGGGGTTAATAGCTATAATGTAGGCGGCGGCGATATCGGGTCGGCAGATTAGGGGTTAATACTTGTAGTTAGATTGCGGCGACGTTGGGGGGGGGCAGATTAGGGGTTAATAACTATAATGTAGGGGTCGGCGGTGTTAGGGACAGCAGATTAGGGGTTAATAGCTATAATGTAGGCGGCGGCGATATCGAGTCGGCAGATTAGGGGTTAATACTTGTAGTTAGATTGCGGCGACGTTGGGGGGGGCAGATTAGGGGTTAATAACTATAATGTAGGGGTCGGCGGTGTTAGGGACAGCAGATTAGGGGTTAATAGCTATAATGTAGGCGGCGGCGATATCGGGTCGGCAGATTAGGGGTTAATACTTGTAGTTAGATTGCGGCGATGTTGGGGGGGGCAGATTAGGGGTTAATAACTATAATGTAGGGGTCGGCGGTGTTAGGGACAGCAGATTAGGGGTTAATAGTTATAATGTAGGCGGCGGCGATATTCGGTCGGCAGATTAGGGGTTAATAAAATAATGCAGGTGTCAGCGATAGCGGAGGCAGCAGATTAGGGGTTAATAAGTGTCAGATTAGGGGTGTTTAGAGACTCGGTACATGTTAGGGTGTTAGGTGCAGACTTAGTGTTTCCCCATAGGAAACAATGGGGCTGCGGTGTTAGTTTTTTTTCAGCCGAAACTCCCATTGTTTCCTATGGGGAAATGCCGAATTTTAACGAGCTAATTCGGATTTATTCGGAGATACGGCAGCTATTTCGGATTCATTCGGTAGATTTGGAAGTATTTAAATTCGGAAATCCGAATCGATCCGAATCTCCGAATTTACCGAATTTACCGAATTTCCGAATTAATCCGAAACGAACCGCACATGTCTACTATATAGATAACATTGTGCTCATGCACATGGAGTTACCTAGGAGTAAGCCCTTATTGGTTGTAATGCAAGTCTGTCAAAAGAACTGAGATAATGGGGCAGTCTTCAGAGGCTTAGATACAAGGTAATCACAGAAGTAAAAAGTGGTTTAATATAACCAATATATATTACAAAACCGAATGGGTAATAAAGGGATTATCTATCTTTTTAAACAATAACAATTCTGGTGTAGACTGTCCCTTTAAATTGGAAATTCACTCTAATCCATTTCAAATTTGTTCAAAAGCCTGAATACAATATCCTTTCACTTGTATAAATGAAGCCATTAAATGTTGTTGCAGTTTATTAATAACTTTGAGCTGATATAAGTATGATGGGATCAGACTGATATACTATAGGAAAATTCTCTGTTAAAAAAAGATAGGGCTAGATTACAAGTGGCGCAGTATATTTATTTTCGCAAACGCGAAAATGCCGCTTGTGTTAAGCTTTTTGCACTAGTCAGGTTGTGTTCGTATTACAAGTTTAAAAAAAACTTATTTTGCACTAGCGGTTACCTGAATAGCTTGAAAAACTAACTTAATTTTCTGCTGGTGCGTGCATGTATTCCCCCATAGAAATCAATGGAGAAAAAAAAATGGAAAAAAAACTAACCCCCGACATCGCACAAGCTCCATCGCATTTTCGCATTCCCCATAGAAGTCAATGGAGAATTTTTTTTTTATAAAAAAACTAACACCTTTTGCACAAACAACATAGCATATTCGCATAGCAAATGTGAAAAATTTATAGTGAATACATAGTTAAAATCTTTATTAAATATGAATATTGCATAAATATGTTTTACCATGTTTTCATCTACTAAGTATCTATGGTACACTAAACCCAATCTTTTTTCTTTCATGACTCAGATCATGCATTTTTAAGCAACTTACTAATTTACTCCGATTATCATTTTTTCTTTGTTCTCTTGCTATCTTTATTTGAAAAAGCAGAAATCTAATCTAAGGAGCCAGCCCATTTGTGGTTCAGAACCCTGGGTAGCGCTTGCTAATTGGTGGCTACATTTAGCCACCAATTAACAAGTGTAACCCAGGTTCTGAATAAAAAATGTGCTGGCTCCTAAGCGTTACATTCTTGCTTTTCAAATAATGATACCAAGAGAACGAATACAAATTGAAAATTGGAGTAAATTAGAAAGTTGCTTAAAATTGCATTTGGATTTAGTATCCCTTTTATGGCAAAGAGCTATAATGCATTTATATATACATATATATGTCTATAAATGGGTACATATATATTGATGCTTTTATATGTATATATACTGTATTAATATATGCCTGTAAATACATATATACACATATAAATAAATTAATATATACTGTATATAAACATATATATATATATATATATATATATATATATATATACAGTATATATATATATATATATATATATACATACATCGTTAGACATGTATATATATATGTGTCTCAATGTTAAAGCCAATTGTCTGCCTTTTCTTTTCTTTCTTTTTTTTTTTAAAGGAGCTTTATTTGAAAACAATCAGATACAAAAATTCAAGCACCACAAGTGCCCAACTAGGGTTTACAACATCCACCCTTACATTGAGTTCAAGATGACATACAACAAGGGATATATCCAGACATGGGTAGAGGTTGCATAAAGAGTAACCGGGGTATGAGCCCGATGTTAATTACCTGGGTGTAGGATTATAATAAGAGAACAAGCTCCAGCTTTTTCCATTTTTCCTTCCACTTAGTGAATTTCTAAATCTGATAAGTAATGAATATAATAACTAAAACAACGTTAAAGCGACATTCACAAGAGTTATGCTGTTTCCAATATTACTATAAGTTGACATTGCGGGCCAGGGGCGGAACCCCACACAACAGCCCATCAAGAGATGAGCAGTTCAAAAAGAGGGGGGGAAATGAGGGGAGGGGGAAAAAGGAGTCAGCCAAAGGTCACTTAGGACACGCTCCAAGGGGCCAGCAGCATACAAAAGAGGGGGGGGGGAAAGCAGTACCATGCCCACGCCCCCCTACAGTATCCGCCTATACTCCAGCATTCCACATGTGGAGTAATTTTTCATGAACATCCAATTTAGCTGTAAGCATATAGTGATATCTCTCCAGCCGCAGGAGGTCGGAGGCATTCTGCTTCCAGTCATTGACTGTGGGCACATTTGTTGATTTCCAATTTCGAGGGATCAAAGCCTTGGCCCCCAACAACATGAGCATCAATAGGGTTTTTTTCCCTGAGTCCTTTATTTTAAGTGAAAAGTGGAAAATCAGGGATATATGCAGAAGTGAGCCATCCCCCCCACAGCCCCTCCAGCATCTATCTGACATGTTAGGGTAAATGGTCTTAAGTCGGGTCGGTGTTAGGTACCGCCTACTCATTAGTTTGTAGTGTGACTCCTGCATGCGCGCTGAGACAGAGACCTTATGGGCTGCTCTGAAGACGCGTTGCCAGTCCTCTGTCGTCAGTTCAGTGTCCAGTTCTTTATGCCACATCCCAACGAAAGTCGGGGGTGGGCCACCCACAGGGAGTGTAAGCAGTCGGTAAATCTTAGAAGTCAGATGTCGGGGGGCAGTCGCCTGTGTGCACAAACTTTCAAAAGGGGTGAGTTCCCTAAGAAGCTGCCTTTTATGTTTATGAGTGGAAATGTAGTGATGAATCTGTAGGTACATGTACCAAGACAACGGACGATCCGGATAGGAATCCAGGACCTCCTGCCTCGCTATAAGCCTCCCGTTGTTGATAAAAGTAAAGACAAAGTTACTATTAAGTGTTCCTGCCAGGTGAGAGAACCCAACCTGCAGGGGAATTTCCGGGTTGTTATACACCGGTGTCAGCGGGGAAAAGATAGTAGAAATGTGCGTCTCAGTCCGAATTGTTCTGTCCCATTCGCGCAACAGTTCATCTAGCAGTGGGAACTTGGGTATGCATTTTGGCCTATACATCTCGACCGTCTACAACACAGCAGCCAAGTCCCCAGTTCCAAGAATGGAGGAGTCAATATGAATCCAATCTTTTGGCGCATTACTCCTGCACCACTCAACCGCCCTCTGTAGAAGAATAGCCCTTCTATACATACATAGGTTGGGAAGTCCCAGACCACCTCCCTCTCTGGGCAGGTACATCGTCTTTTTATTCACCCTGGGTCTGATGTCTTTCCAGACGTATTCCTCAATCAGCTGTTGTAGCTTCGGGAGAAAGGAATATGGGAGAGGAATTGGAACTGTTTGAAATAGATACAAGATCCTAGGCAAGATATTCATCTTCACCACATTTATCCTCCCAAGCCAGGAGATCGCTTTGTGTCTCCACGCTGAGAGATCACGCGAGATCTCTGTTCTAAGAGTTACATAGTTGGCCTCATACATGTCGGCTATAGACGGTGTAATAGTTACCCCTAGGTATTTCAAGGAGTTTAATTTTATCGTGAAGGGGCAGTGTTGCTGTAACCAAGTCATGGTCGTGGCGGGCATGGCAATTCCCAACAGCTCCGACTTTGTATCATTCAAGAGGAAGCTAGAGACCTCCCCATATCCTTTGAACTCGCTCAGCAGTGCGGGGATCGATGATTTTACGTCTGTTAATGTAAACAACAGATCATCAGCATACATAGCGATTTTATGCTCCTTCAATCCCAGCTTCACGCCGTGTATCAAAACATTCGCGCGAGTATTACTAGCCAGAGCCTCCACAGAAATGGCAAACAGCAAGGGCGACAGCGGGCACCCCTGCCTAGTGCCATTCGTAATGGTGAAAGGGCGAGATAGAATACTATTTACTCTAATTTGTGCCGTGGGTGTGGAATACAAGACAAAGACCATCGACACAAATCTACTCTCAAAGCCCATTTTCCCAAGTGTATAACGAAGGAACTGCCAGTTCACTCTATCGAACACCTTTTCGGCGCCTGTAGACAACAGAGCCAGAGGGGAACCGTTATTTGAGGAGTGTGACATAATTTGCAGGATTTTGATGGTATTATCCCTTGCTTCCCTCCCAGGGACAAACCCCACCTGATCCAGTGAGATCAGTGAGGGAAGAAATCTATTTACTCTGTTGGCTAGGACTTTTGCTATAAGCTTGACGTCCGTATTAAGGAGTGAGATTGGGCGGTAGCTTTGTGTTTTGTTTGTAGGTTTACCTGCTTTTGGTATAACAGTTATATAGGCTTTGAGCATAGAGACTGGCAGAACCCCCATTTCAGGCAGCTCATTGATCAGCCTTTGGAGATGTGGCAGCAGTATAGGTGCAAATACCTTGTAATATTTAGCCCCAAACCCATCAGGTCCTGGGCATTTGCCATTAGGCAAATCAGATAGAGCTCTTTGGACTTCTTCTATAGACACAGGGGATTCCAAAAAATCCACCGCGTCTTTCTCAAGTCTAGGTAGTTGTGTTTTTTGTAGGTAAGTTTGAATGTTAGCCCCAAGGGGAATGCATTCTCCTAGATCTCTGGGAGGTGTCCTTTTCAGATTGTACAGGGTGCTGTAATAAGCCCGAAAGGCTTCCGCTATGTTGGGGCTATCTCTATGGGTGATGTTATCCCTATCCACTATCGTGTATACTTGAGATTTAAGCTGTGTACGATGTATCGCCCTTGCAAGCAACTTGCCCACCTTGTCACCTCCCTCGTAGTTTTTTTGTTTGAGACGGAAGGCCTTCAGTTGGTTGCCCTCCTGTAAGAGGTGCTTAAAGTCAAGCCTGGCTTGTGTCAATCCCATTTCAAGGTCGGGGTCACTAGGTCTCTGCTTGTGCTGTGTCTCTAATCTCTGTATGTTCTGTAAGAGGTGGTTCTACTTTTCTCTATTTTGTTTAACTAATCTAGCCTTATGCTTGATAAGGTGCCCCCTCATTACACTTTTGTGTGCCTCCCAAATTGTAGTTAACTTGACATACTGTGTTGTATTCAGGTTAAAGTATTCTTCTAATAGCGTAGTTATATCGTCCGAGACTAGTGGGTTACTCAGAAGCAAGTCATCTAACCGCCAGATGTACGGGATGTCTGGTTTGTCAGGCCAAAGCATCTCACAGGTGACAGACGCATGGTCCGACCACGTGATAGAGGAGATGTCGCTACGGTTAACATAAGCAATCCCCTGTGAATCTGTGTAAAAGTAATCGATGCGAGAATACTTTTTGTGGGGGCTAGAGTAATACGTGTAGTCTGCGTCAGTCGGATGCCAGGTGCGCCATACATCATGTAGAAGGTGTCTTTTTAAGACCGAGGCCACCCCCTTTAAGACATGTTTGGAGACGCTAGACACCCCATTAGAGGTGTCCAGCTTTGGGCACATCGGAACATTAAAATCACCCCCTAGAATTACCACACCCTTGGACAGTTCAGAAAGCTTGTTGGAGATATTTTTAAAAAAGACATGTTGTGTTACGTTAGGAGCATAGATATTAGACAAAGTGACCTCTCTGCCATATAAGAGGCCAACCACTATGAGCAGTCTGCCCTCCCTGTCTCTTTCGACCTCCCGCGGCTGGAAATGAACCCCATGATGTATTAGAATGCCCACTCCATTTTGCTTAGTGGGCCCTGAAGAAAAAAAAGCTGTAGGGTATGTAGGGTTGTGCCATTTGGGTTCGCAGGATTTCTTAAAGTGGGTTTCCTGCAGGAAGATAATGTCTCCCCGCAGTTGTCGTAGTTCCCGGGAGACAATAGATCTTTTCCCGGGACTGTTTAGGCCTTTCACATTTATCGTAACAAATTTAAGGGGGTAGTTAGTGATTAAATGCTGCTGGGGGATCATTTTTGCATCTAGTGGGAAAAGGAAAAGCAGCAATGAGAAAAAGGAAAAAAAAAAAAATCCACAAATGGCCCGCACACCCCTGCTTCTCCAAATGCAGCAATCGCAAAGAGGCCGTCATTGGGTCTCCGCCCCTAGCCCGTCCAAAAGAAAAGGGGATAATTGTGGGAAGCCCTCTTCACCATAAGGGTAAAAGAAGGTCCGTAACCTTGGTATTAATCAACCGAACCAGAGGTTTAACTAAGCTAGTCGCTTTAGAGGGTATGTGCCTTAAGCCTGCCCTAGCAGGTGCAATGTAATACATAGGCCATACTAAACTATCCTACACGCTAAAAACATAACTATAAACATTGCAAAAAATTTCAGCATAACATTATAATTATGAATTGAGACATAGAGGTAAAAACATTTGAGCAAAATCAGTAATATTATGAGAGTTGTATTGTATTATGTGAACCGGGGAATTAGAAGAGAAAACAGGAATGGGGGGGGAGAGAGATGGAGAGAGGGGGTAAAGAGGTAAAGAGGGGGGGGGGAGGGGGAAGAGAGAAGATATGGGAAAAGGAGGAGGGAAAAGGGGGGAAAGGGGGAAAGGGGGATAGGGGGAAATAGGGGGCGAGAGGATAAAGGGAAGGGGGGGAGGGGGAAAGGGGAGAGGAGAGGGAGGGAGGGAGGGAGGGAGGGAAAGGGGGATGGGGGGAAGGGGAAGGAGGAGGGAGCGGCTAAAAGGAGAGGAGAGGAGGGAAGAGTGAAGCGGAATGTGAGGAAAAGGCTGAGGGGGCTAAATGGGTATAGAGAACAACACAGAAGGTTGAGGGGCCAAAACAGGCTCCCCAAACCCTGCAAACATAGAGCAGATACTAACATGAGAGACTTGCAAATTATCAAATAACTATAGGTGACACAGACCTGACCAAGGGGGAGCATAGGGGGACATATCTGAAATATAAAAAGTCAAGTTAGTTGCATTATTACAAAACAGACTTATTACAATTGCATGCAATGGTGGTGTGGGGCATATCAGTAAACTTATGTTAAATCTAACCCGTTGGATAAACAGCACATTCCAGTGAAACATGCCCTTCGCCCCGGGAGCCAGGGATGGACCCTCAAGTAAAATTCAATACATATGTCCAATGAGAGTGCAACGAAGCACCCGTGGTATAAGTGCTAATGATAGAAAAACATTACATAACAAATAATTTGTGTAGGGTCAAACCTGTGAGGACAAAGAATATGACCCAGCGAGATTCGGCATCTGTCCATAAGGTCAGGGCTACTCCCTAAGGTGAGTCCAGGTCCATAAAAAGAATGCAAGTCTCTTGATTGAAGAGTTAGGCTGAGGGGCCAGGAGTGTCACGGCTTGAGGCCGCTGACGGAGGAGTTTCTTGACTGGGTGCATCAATGTTCAGTGTAGAACAGAACAAATCCATATCTTCCATTGACCTGAACAAAGCTGTTTTGTCCCCCGAAGTGGCGATAAGGCACGTCGGGAAGCCCCAGCGGTACTGGATTTTGTTGTCTTGGAGAACTGCAGTAAGGAATTTTAGTTCCCTGCGCTTCTGCAGTGTAGCAGGGCAGATGTCAGAGAAAACTTGCAAATTAGTGCCTGCGTAGGTGAGGGGGTGTTTGTTTCTACTATGTCGCAGAATCTCTTCTTTGTCTTTATAGTTCAGTATGCGCAGTATAACATCCCTTGGTGGGGCTTTCGAAGAAGGCTTTGGGCGGAGGGCTCTGTGGGCTCTCTCAATCACCACCTCAGGGGACATGGGGGTTCCCTTGATTACACGAAATAAATCTTGTAAATAACCCAGAAGGGCGGTCGGGTTGACTGACTCCGGTATTCCCCTGATGCGAAGATTATTCCGGCGACTCCGGTTGTCAAGGTCTTCTATACATTCTAGCATGCTCTGCACCATGTCTGTATTATATTGGGTTTTTGCAACTGTCTGTTTAACTTTCTCCTGCAGTGTAACTTGCGTTTGTTCAATGGCTGTGACTTTTTGAGAGAGATTGCTGACATCCCTACGCAGCTCTCCAAATAGGCTTTTAATTTCTGTAACTATTCCTTTAATATCTTCTTTGGAAGATAGGTGTTTCAGGTCCTCTTTAGTTACATAAGACAGTGTCTGGTTGTCTGCCTGACTACTGCCCTGGTCATCAGTTCTGAGTTCACTGTTAGAATTACTGTCCTCATGTATAAGGGAGTCAGCGCTCTTAAGATAATGCACCATGTTCCTTGTTTTTGCACCTTTGTCAGGGAAGTTGATTTTTTTCTGAGCCATATTAAATACAGGTGCTGGCAGTATATACGCAATGGTTTGGTCAGGGTGTGAACTGTAGTATGTTTATTTCTTTAATGGTGCCACTATGTTCAGGTTTGCTGATTACAAAATGTATCCTCTGCAAGCAGGCCCCGGAGAGTTAATGTTAAACAGTCCTGATAATATAGGCCAAGGCCTAACAATGTTTCACTGCCTGCAGCCTCTGATCTAAGGTAGCTGCTTATCGTGGCTTATGCCTAGCAACGTATGGTGAGAGGGTGACACTAATTAACAAGGTCAGAGTCAGGCCTATTATATGGCAAGAAGTCCTTCTGCCCCAAACACCAGCAAGGGGTAAGGTGACAAAGGCCCACCACGTACCTGATAGCTGGTGGTTCTGCCAGAGTCGGGGCCTAACGGCGGCACTGAAGCAGGCCCAAGGACAGTCCTCCTCATGCCAAGAGATTCAAGGGCGAAGTTCCGGTATGTGTTACCGAGTGCGGGTAAGGGTCCGCGGCTATTATTGGCTCCACGCCAGGACACCCGTGAGGATCTAACAGGTCAGCCTCGTACTCCTTAGCTATTAGGCTGATCCAGGCTGGGACCACGTGGCGCCTCCACGCCTGAGTTGCGTGTAGGCAATTCACCGTAAAGGGACTCGGTAGGTTTCACTCAGGGTGCGGTGAGTGGAGCAGGGGTGTCAAGCGGATTGAGCACGGCGTCATGTAATGTAAGGCGCCTACTCCGGCTGTTTGTCTGATGCAGCTCGCGGCCCGGTCTTATCAGCAGTCTCCTCTGTAGGGTAAAGTGCCCTCCTCAGTTTGAAATTACGAGGTGGTATACAGGAGGGGTTCCCCGGTTCAGAGGAATAAATTTAAGGGTAGTTTTAGCCTAGGTTATGACATTTGAATTACTAGGGCTAGCTATCAGCTCGGGAGCTCTAGCAAGACGCAGCCATTCTCCTGAACGGCTAAGCTCCGCCCCCTGCCTTTTCTTTTTTAACACCTGAGATCTCATATCTTTGAGCCCTTGGGGGATATATATCAAGCCGTCAACCGCAAATACGCTGGAATTCCGCAGCGTAATTGTGGCGAGCTTGATTTGACCTAGTTATCAACCCCTGCAGACTGGCAAAAGTTGAAATCTGTGATGTAACATACGATCAGCCGGTTTCAATCCGACACATATCGATGCTTACGTCATTACAGATGTTCCGAATACACATTTGGCACTATTTGACACTTTTTAAAAGCTATCAAATAGTTAACCGGTACGCTTGCGGCTATTCCGGCCAAGCATACATGGTTTTCAATCCACTTCCCTGCAGGCCGCGGATGCCATAGGAATCAATGGGAGTCTGAAAGCAGCGAAAGCTTATGTTCGATGCTGCCAGATATCCCATTGATAGAAAACCAGTAACGTTTACACCTAACATAAGCCCCGAGTCTAAACACCCCTAATCTGCCGCCCCGACATCGCCGCAACCTAAATAAAATGTATTAACCCCTACTTCGCCACTCCCCAAGACCACCGCAACTAAATAAAAGTATTAACCCCTATCCCACTGCTCCTGGACCCCACCGCAACCTAAATAAAGTTATTAACCCCTATCCCGCCACTCCCGGACCCCGCTGCAAACTAAATAAAGTTATTAACCCCTAAATATCTGACCTCCCACATCACTACTAGTGATGTCCCGAACTGTTCGCCCGCGAACGGTTCACAGCGAACATAGCTTGTTCGTGTTCGCAATTGTGGGCGAACACATGGCGATGTTCGATCCGCCCCTATGTGTCATCATTGTGGAAACTTTGACCCTTTATGTCACAGCCGCCTGACACATTAGAGCCAATCAACATCAGACACTCCCTCACAGACACTCCCAGCTACTCGGAATCCGCCATTTTAGACTCATAACGACCTTGCTTTTTTAATGATAGGACGTGTTATGTTTTTGCTCCTGACATTCATAGGAAAAACATAGCTAGGCTAGTGTATTTACAGTCCAGAAGGACTCCACTCATCTCTGCTGCAAGCACAGCATCCCAAAAAGCCCTTTTTAGGGCTATATTTCGTGCCGTTTTTTTTTTTATTTCTTTTTTTTTTTATTAGCATTTGCCTGGCTTTCAGCTGTGTGTTTAAGGCTCACAGCATATGCTGTGACTACTGCCACCACTGATATCTCCCTAATAACATTAGTTTAAATTTAACTAACCCAAAAATATAATTATTTTTCTAGTGTAATTTTTTTTCATTTTCTATCAGGCCAGTGTCACACAGCATATACTCTGGTTCATTGCTCTGTGCCAGCCAGCAGCCAGCAGTGTTAATATCCGTTTATAACATTATTTTTAATTTAAAAAAAAAAACACAAAAAAATATTTTTCTAGTGTAATCTAATTACATTTACTATCATGCCTGTGTCTGTCAGCCTCACTCAGCATTAATATACCTCTTTTTTTTCAGTCTTTTGGTTAATTGGTCTGTGCCAGGCAGCCACCCAGCACTCATATCTATTTTTCTTTCACCTTTATTTTAATATAAAAAAAAAAAAAAGTTTAAATTTGTTTGCTAGTGTAATCAAATCTAATTTTCTATCCGGCCTGTGTGTTTTGCTGACATAGAGAGCCTACTGTGTTTACTTGCTGCCCTCCCTAGTCTATGAGCCACGACTCATGTGTTTAACCTTTTTTTAATCCCCCCCCAAAAAAAATAATTTCAATCATTTTTCTAGTGTAATCTAATAGTATTTTCTAGCAGGCGTATGTGTATCCGACATACATAGCCTACTGTTTTTAATAGCTGCCCTTCCAAGGTTATCAGCCACGACTCATATGTATGTGCTTAACCTTTTTCTTAAAATTTCCAAAAAAAAGTTTTTAAATCATTATGCTAGTGTAATCTAATTGTATTTTCTATCAGGCCTGTGTCTAACTGTCTATCTGACTTACACAGCATACTGTTGTTATAATTGCTGCCCTACGTAGCAGCCAGCCAGTGCGATCACTCATAGAGTCATATGTGCATTGCACTTCTTAACATAATTTTAATATTAAAATCTAAAATTTTAAAATATTTTGCTAGTGTAATGTAACTTAATTTTCTATCAGTCCTGTGTTTTTGTCACTTACACAGCATACTGTGTTAAATTACTGCCCTACCTACCATCCACGACTCATATCTGCCAGCCTGTCTGCCAGGCCCAAGTAGCCAATTAGTGGCACCAATCACAATTCTTGTAACAGTAATAAAAAAAAAAAAAAACATAATTTTTTGGACTGCAAATATTCAGTCTCCTAGGGCCATTGAATTTCATTTACCTCCTGCCTGCCACTGCCAGCCTTTTGTGCCAGGCTGTCTAGCCAACTATTTACACCAATCATAATTGTTGTCACAGTCAGACAGTATAGTTATTAATTTAAATAAAAAAATTTTTTAGTGTTGATCTTAACCCTCAGTTTGCTCGTGCCTTTGAATTGCACTTTTCTACAGCCTTCCAAGCCTGTGTGCCAGGCCTACTTAAAAAATATTTACACCAATCATATTTGTTGTGACAGTATTCTAATAATTAAAAATTAAAATTTTTGGTAATAGTTGCTGTGATTTGAATCCTCAGTTTGCTGGTGCCATTGAATAGCACTTTCCTCCTGCCTTGCAGCCTGCTGTGAGCCAGGCCCACCTAGCCAATTGTTGTCACCAATCATATTTCTGTTAACAGTATTGCAAAAATTGTCAATCATCACTGTTTAGACTGTCAGTAATCAGTCTCCTAGTGTCCTTGAATTGCATCTCCCTCCTGCCTGCCATCCTTTTGTGCCAGGCCGTCTTGTCAACTATTTACACCAATCCTAATTTTTTGTCACAGTATAGTTACTAATTAAAATTAAAAAAATCTTTATTGTTGATGATCTTAACCCTCAGTTTGCTCATGCCTTTGAATTGCACTTTTCTACAGCCTTCCAAGCCTGTGTGCCAGGCCTACTTAAAACATATTTACACCAATCATATTTGTTGTGACAGTATTCTAATAATTAAAAATTAAAATTTTTGGTAATAGTTGCTGTGATTTGAATCGTCAGTTTGCTGGTGCCATTGAATAGCACTTTCCTCCTGCCTTGCAGCCTGCTGTGAGCCAGGCCTACCTAGCCAATTGTTGTCAGCAATCATATTTCTGTTAACAGTATTTCAAAAATTGTCAATCATCACTGTTTAGACTGTCAGTAATCAGTCTCCTAGTTTCCTTGAATTGCATCTCCCTCCTGCCTGCCATCCTTTTGTGCCAGGCCGTCTTGCCAACTATTTACACCAATCCAAATATTTTGTCACAGTATAGTTACTAATTACAATTAAAAAAATCTTTATCGTTGATGATCTTAACCCTCAGTTTGCTCGTGCCTTTGAATTGCACTTTTCTACAGCCTTCCAAGCCTGTGTGCCAGGCCTACTTAAAAAATATTTACACCGGGGGGCGGAGCCTAGCCACTGAACGGAATGGCT
Source organism: Bombina bombina (assembly GCF_027579735.1). Taxonomy (NCBI): domain Eukaryota; kingdom Metazoa; phylum Chordata; class Amphibia; order Anura; family Bombinatoridae; genus Bombina; species Bombina bombina. The sequence goes on from NC_069499.1 coordinate 728,033,808, forward strand.
GCAATCTGTTAGTGCTCCGTGGTCCTGAGTATACCTTGTCAAAACTAGGGATGATCATTTAGCTAAACTCCAACAAAAAGTACTCAGGAAAGCTCCACTGACCCAAAGCTTACTATCGGTCAGGTCCTGGAAAGCAGCGGTTAGCAGAGCGGAGGCGCCGACACAAACAGGCAGCAACACAGGCCGAGCAGCGCGCCAACCACCCTCTAACAGACTGAGCCCTGCTGTAAACTAAGAGGCATCACACATGCGGGGCACCCCCGGGACCCGCCAGCTTAGCCGAGACCACTAACGGCAGCATACCCGCACTCCTGACAACAGCTTCAGCTCGCCGCGATCTGGCCGAGAACCGACAGGCCGCATCCACGTGGTTACCCGGTGATCCTGGATGGGTAGGCCTGTACGGGGAGATTGTGAAACGAACGAGATCTCACTACACGGAGCTCCCTCCTGACAACTCCTTACCTCACACTGTGATTGGGGCTTGCCACATGAAGAAGGCCGCACTTACACGGCCGACCGGAGAAATTGGAGAGGTGGGCCTTAACAGAGGACTGACGCGGGAGTTCCCTTCTGACCCCTCCGAAGGGAGCCTTTTACCTAGAACACGCTGACCTTAAACAGGGGTAAGAACAACACACGCTGGGGACTGCAGAAACTCGGGTAAGCCGGGCACGCACCATACACACTGCATTAGGGGAATATAAATCAGAACTGTCTATAGCCCATTACAACTTCCCCTTATAAGCTCTGGTCCTACAACATAGCAGAAGGGATATACTGCCTCACCCCTAATCTGAACAGAAGAGAGGCTCCCTGTGCCCAGATTAAAACAATATAGTAGTTAGCCGGACACGCTGGTTTGAAAACAAGGCCACACAGAAAGCACTCAACAATAGCATTGCTTTCTAGCAACATGACAAGTAAAAAGAATAACAAACCCCAAAAGGGAACGCATTCATCAGTGATGGAGAACTTTTTGATAGCCGCAGATCCCTCTAACAAGCCTGCACAAGATAACACAGGGCAGCAGAACCTAGCACAAGCAAATGACCAAGCACACATTATGCAATCACACGGATATCTCACAAAAAACGACATTATGCATCTTTCTTCAAAGGATGACATTAAAAATGCCATGTTGGACTTTAAGAATATGTTTGGTGAACTTAAGAGGGACATGGGAGCAGTAAGCAGGCGGGTCACACAGATCGAAGAAAAACAAGAGACTCTCAGTTCGGATATGCAGCAGCAAGCAAGTTACTTACAGGCCCAGGAGGGCACTGTACAAGGTCTCATGGAGAGAATAGAAGACCTTGAGAATAGGAGTAGGAGGAGCAACCTAAGACTGAGAGGCATCCCAGAGACTGTGGACCCCCCTGCTCTCCAGCAGTATATACAAGACTTCGTCAAACATCTCAAAGCTGACCCCACTGTTCCAGATATACAAATTGAAAGGGCCCACAGAGCACTGCAACCCAAACCCCCTAATAGAGCTCCACCAAGAGATGTCATAATGAAATTTCTCTCATTCAAAGAAAAAGAGGAAGTGCTTAAACTCGCAAGATCCAAGCATCCGCACCCGCTAAGGTTTAGGGGAACGGAAATCCAGGTGTTCTCGGACTTGTGTCCCGCAACTCTACAAAAAAGAAGGGATTTAAGGCACATTACCTCAGCTCTTCGTGAAAAACGGATCCCATACAGATGGGGTTTTCCTACCAGTATTATAGCAACCAAGAACAACACCACCCACACTCTGAAAACCCCGGAAGATATTCCAGGCTTTGTGCAAGCTCTGGGGCTCGACATCAGACCACCTAGAGAGGGGGAGGTTGCTCCAAACCACAGAAATCAGGAAGATGCTCACCAAATATGAGCAGAAGAACCCACTCTTTCCATAGGTGTCCTTGGTATGGCACACATACCTCTACTGCCCTAAATGAGCTCACCTTTTGTCACTGGCATCAGTGAGATAACCATTCCATACAAGGTCCTTGATTCCTGGACAGAAGCTGAAGAGCGTTAAGGTCGTATGTTTATTTGTATAGTTGTAACTAAAATATATGCTGTTCCATAGACTCTTTAAATCACACAGGACATTTAGACAACAGGCCTTGCAGAGACATTTTGCCTACAAGGTGGAACTTTGTACCAATGTTTAGCCTTAATCTGCCTCTCAGCCTCATGTTAGAATAATGTAATAGGAAGCAATGTTGCATGTCACTCTAACTATGCACCCGATATTTGTTATGTATGAAAAGTTATAACCTTTAATTGGAACGGAATGTGACACATCCATTTAATTGGGGGAAAAATGCCAGAGCCCCCCTAACGATAGACATAGTCAGGTATACCACTTCAAGGGCATTTAACTTTAGAACAGTAATAGAACGATAAGTAGAGAAGTAGGAACCACAAAGCACCAATAACCAATTTGAGTATCAGAGAGTTTTATTATAATTCCTTAAGAATACAGGGTTGTACACATAGAATAGCACAACAGCTAAATAAGCCACATATGGAGTGTCTCTCAGAAGGCCGAAACCCCAGCATCACACATCATAAGCTACTTCACGCTCTAAGAACATTACACCCCACTAGATTATATGACACATGCATCCTCAGTCTGTTACCCACGAGAAGGATCCGACATAGGATGGGATGGGCAAACATCATTAGACTATCGCACAGACATGCACACGCCTAAATTTAAGGGTAGTAGGGGACAATAGTACTGATAGGCAATCTAGTCAAAGACGCCCCCAAGGATTCCCTACCACAAGTACTTACTATTAACACACTTAGATCATTCCTAGTTACAAAAGTTATTTATATGTTTATGATTCTGGCAAGGTATACAGGGACAACTACCCCTGTTTGGTTTAGTAGTTGATATTGATATTGCACTGTAAAATATAAAACTTGATTATATTGTTGTTTATTGCAAAAACCTATTTTTTTTTCTTCTTTTTCTCTTTTTCTTTAGTCCTTCCTCTCTCTCTCTTTTTCTCCTGGTTCCCCCACCTTATCCTCCTCTCACCCTTGTACTGTTACATAGGCTGCAAACTTTTAGTATAGCACCCTATACCTATCTTAAGAAGGACCCTCTACTGCACTTGAACTAACCCTTTTACACATACTCTTTTCGCCACTCTTCACCCCTCCTCGTCTTTCCCTTCCCCCCCCTTTTTTTTTTTTTTCCCTCCATTCTTCCCACTCCCCGTCAGCTCCCCTCCCTGTGCCCGCCTACCCCTCCTGCTGTGCGCCCTACTCCGCCCCCCTCCCACCTATATACACCTCCTCGGGATCTCATCTCTGACAACTCCCCCTTTCTCCCTATTATTGGCCTGGACCCACCCCACAACAAGATGCAACGCCCCTGTCAAGCCCACCCTTTGGAGCTTATCTCCATAAACGTGAAAGGACTGAACAGCCCCAACAAGCGTTCCATAGTGTTAAGGGACTTACAGAGAATGGGGGGAGACATAATTTACCTACAAGAAACCCACTTCTCAACTGCACATGAGCCTCAGTGGTTCAGTCGACACTACCCGACTGCATACATCGCCTCGAGCCCACACAAAATGAATGGGGTAGGAATCCTCTTTCGCGAAGGTATACCCTTCCAGATGACACAGATTCACAGAGACCCAGAGGGTAGGTGTTTGCTCCTAACTGGCACTCTATATGGTAGGCCCATAACGCTGGTCAACGTCTACTGCCCTAACACATCCCAGCACCTCTTCTTTCAGAAGGTCTCGAGTAAAATAATGGAAATTCGGACCGGTGTCCTTCTCCTTGGTGGGGATCTGAACGCGGCACTAGACCCCATGCTTGACACCTCGAACGGCATCTCAAGCGCCCCTCAGAAAGTACGGAGGCGCATAACCGCTATATTAGCAGAACTAGCACTACATGATATTTGGCGCACACACCACCCACAGCTGAAAAATTATACCTTCTATTCCCACCCGCACCGGAAATACTCTAGGATTGACTACCTGTTCACTGACTCTACAGGACTCATAATCACTAGGAGCAGCAACATCTTTGCGATCACCTGGTCGGATCATGCTCCGGTGAGCTGCTCAATACAATGGCCCACGGTTCCGATCACCCCCTCTGTGTGGAAGCTAGATGATACGCTTCTGGCAGACCCGATATTTCAATTAGAAATTCGAAAAGCCCTGACTGAATTCTTCCAAATCAATGCCTCTGAGCAACTAAAAGCCACTACCATCTGGGAAGCACACAAGTGCACCATCAGAGGACTGTTGATTAAGCACAAGGCGAAGCTCAAAAGACTTAGTAGAGAACGATACAAAAGTCTCCTCTCACAGGTCGAAAGAGCTGAAGAGGCCCATAAGGCCCACCCCCAAGATGAAGCACGATTGACTCATCTGCTTTCCACCAGGAAAACTTTATTGCAATTCCTCCAGGAAGGCTATCAAAAACAAGCTCTTATACTCAAGCAGTATTACTTTGAGCAGGGCGACAAACCTGGCAAGCTTCTAGCCAGGGCAATTGCGAGAAAGAGAACAAAAGCATATGTGCATCATATGACTAACGCACAGGGAACAATATGTTCCGACGGTAATTCAATAGCAGACAGCTTCCGGACCTACTATGAGTCCTTATATAACCTGCCCTCCCCTAGCCAGAATTAACAAGCACCTCCAGCAGCTGAGACCGACGAAGAACGCATCCTGACATATCTTGAAAACACTGAGCTCCCATCCCTTTCTAAACCAGACTCTGAGTCTTTGGACCTCCCATTTTCAAACGAGGAAGTCCACAAAGCCATAAAAGACCTACCAATGGTTAAGTCCCCAGGGCCTGATGGCTATGGACTCAAATATTATAAACTCTACGCAGACCTTCTTGTCCCAAAACTAACAAACTTGTTCAACACACTTGCAGAGCACCCCACCCTACCGAACTCCATGCTCGAGGCGCACATAGCGGTGATCCCCAAGCCAGGAAAACCCCAAGATAAGCCTGAGAGCTATAGACCGATCTCGCTGCTCAACGCAGACGTCAAAATACTGGCAAAGATCTTGGCAACCCGCCTAAACAGATTCCTGCCGGACCTCGTCTCAACCGACCAAGTGGGGTTTATCCCCTACCGGGAGGCAAGAGACAATACCCTCAAAGTACTACAACTGATAACCCACGCCCACTTGAACAACATGCCACTGGCCCTGGTCACAACCGACGCTGAGAAGGCGTTCGACCGGGTCAGCTGGCAGTTCATTCGGAATACCTTGCTAAAATTTGGATTTGGTCCTGGCTTTATCAATAAGGCTATGTCCTTATATTCTGCCCCAAACGCCAGGGTGAGAGTAAATGGGACTCTTTCAAATACCTTTTTAATAAGGAATGGGACAAGGCAGGGGTGCCCTCTGTCCCCCCTCCTCTTTGCCCTCTCTATTGAGGTGCTGGCGAGCAGAATTAGAGCCAACCGGGAGGTTAGGGGTTTTGTTATAGGAAAAATGGAACATAAATTATCAATGTATGCCGACGACATACTCCTCACCCTTTCAGACTCCGTTGAATCACTGAAGGCAGCTCTGGAGGAGTTCGGATCCTACGGACGGGTCTCGAATTTCCTCCTCAACCCATCTAAGTCAGAAATACTAAATATCACGGTGCCTGCGGACGCCTTTGCCGACAGTAAATCAAGCTGCCCAATAAAGGTGGCTGATCATAACATCACTTACCTGGGTATCACGATCACTCGGGATCTGACAGAGATCATTGAACTGAACTATAAAAACATCAGTGAGGAGGTCATAAAAGACCTCAACAACTGGAAAAAGAAAACCATCTCGTGGCTTGGTCGCATCGGGGTGGTTAAAATGAACATCCTCCCAAGAGTTCTGTATATAATGCAGACAGTCCCTGCCCTGGCGGCAACTGGTTATCTTAACCATATCCAAACCGCCATGGAATCATACATATGGAATGAGATCAGACCCAGGATCAGGAAGCGCACCATCTACCTCCCTAGGGAGAGGGGTGGGCTCGGTGTACCATTGCTGAGGGAGTATCAGGAATCAATCTTTCTTCAGCATATTGTCGAGTGGTGCAGAAATTCCCCAAACAAGAGATGGATACAGGTGGACAGTGAGATCCTCGGTAGGCGAAACACTGGATCACTGGCTTGGATCACAGAGGGGAAACGCCCCCTGGAGATCTCGTCATACCCACTGATATCTGATACCCTTAAGATCTGGGATAAAATCCTGGTAAGGGAACCCTCTATTTCCTCCAGGACATCGCCCAATATACCAGTCCATGACAATCCGGACCTAGGTATAGAAACTGAACCACTAACCCGGAGAGGCAGCTATACTCTGGGTGAGACAACAATCTCTAACATTTTGCATCAGGGGAAACTCAAACCGCACTCAGACCTCATGGAATGGGATGGAAACATGTTCTCATCATGGTACAGGTATGCGCAGATCATGCACTATTATACCACGCACAAGGAACGCACTGCTCTGAGCAGGCAAAGGACTCAGTTTGAATCCATGTGCGTAGCGCAACAGACCCCAACTCGCTTGATTTCAAGCATATATAGGATGCTCCTGATGAGGGGAGGATCGGAACTCCCGTCATACACTACTGCATGGCAAAATGAACTAAATACAGAAATATCTCCCAAGGACTGGGACAAAATCTTCATGAAAACCAAAAGGGCCTCGGTTTCTGCACGACTGCAGGAAATGCACTATAAGCTGCTGAGCCGGTGGTATCTCACCCCTTCGAGGCTTCACAGGATATACCCCCAAGCCGGGAGGGAATGCTGGAGGGGTTGTGGAGGCGAAGGAACTATACTACACATATGGTGGGACTGCCCGCGTATTCAGCCGTTCTGGGAGGAGGTGCTGGGAGAGATGAGCAAATGACTTAAGATCATAATTCCTCCAAAGCCAACATACTTGATCTCCCATGATTACCCCAAGATAATTGGAGAAGACAAATACCTTCTCTTCCTTTTGATGATGAGCGGTGCTAAGGGGCTCATTCCAGCTCACTGGAAAAGCACACAGATCCCCAGCGGGAGGGAGTGGGAGGATAGGGTGGGGGAACTACTGAGACTGGAACGCTATCACTTCTTAAAAATTGACAAACTTGCAACACACGAAATGATGACTTTGATTTGGGAGGGTAGAGAATTCTAACACACTTCATATAGACCCTGAAGGTTCTCGAGGAAAAGAACCCTCTGGCACATATTCAGCACCCTGGCCCTCCTCCCCCACCCCTCTCCTCCTCACTACCATTCTCCTCCCTCCCTCCCTCCCACTTCCTTTTTTTTTTTTTTTTTTTTTTTTCCTCCCCCCTTCCTCTCTTCCCCCCTCAACATATACTTGCTTAGCTCTACCTTCCTCCTAAACTTTTCTTTTCTAAGACTTTGTCTACGCTCATATTAATGAGTAAACATCAGGTATCTAGAAATTTCCAGCACTGTGACCCTGAAAAGCTGGAAACCTGAGCAATATATAAAAATCTGCCTGATGCATCTCTCAAAATGTTAATATTCAGTTTATCAGTTAATATTTCTTAGAATACTGTAAGCTTACATAGAAATAACAAGCTCAATGGTCATGTTTAATAAGAAAGAAGTATTAGACAAGGTTGAGATCTTAATGCATATTGGACTACATCCTCTCTATGACCACAATACTAAATAAATAACTGTAGACACATTAGAGGAACCAGCTACAGCACTTTATTCATATGTAAAAGCCTTTATGCCTGTAAACGATTTAATATGTAATGTATAACTCAACTTGTCATCAATAAAGCTTGGCTTTGCAAAAAAAAAAAAAAAATATTTACACCAATCATATTTGTTGTGACAGTATTCTAATAATTAAAAATTAAAATTTTTGGTAATAGTTGCTGTGATTTGAATCGTCAGTTTGCTGGTGCCATTGAATAGCACTTTCCTCCTGCCTTGCAGCCTGCTGTGAGCCAGGCCCATCTAGCCAATTGTTGTCAGCAATCATATTTCTGTTAACAGTATTTTAAAAATTGTCAATCATCACTGTTTAGACTGTCAGTAATCAGTCTCCTAGTTTCCTTGAATTGCATCTCCCTCATGCCTGCCATCCTTTTGTGCCAGGCCGTCTTGCCAACTATTTACACCAATCCAAATTTTTTGTCACAGTATAGTTACTAATTAAAATTAAAAAAATCTTTATTGTTGATGATCTTAATACTCAGTTTGCTCGTGCTTTTGAATTTCACTTTTCTACAGCCTTCCAAGCCTGTGTGCCAGGCCTACTTAAAAAATATTTACACCAATCATATTTGTTGGGACAGTATTCTAATAATTAAAAATTAAAATTTTTGGTAATAGTTGCTGTGATTTGAATCCTCAGTTTGCTGGTGCCATTAAATAGCACTTTCCTCCTGCCTTGCAGCCTGCTGTGAGCCAGGCCCACCTAGCCAATTGTTGTCAGCAATCATATTTCTGTTAACAGTATTTCAAAAATTGTCAATCATCACTGTTTAGACTGTCAGTAATCAGTCTCCTAGTGTCCTTGAATTGCATCTCCCTCCTGCCTGCCATCCTTTTGTGCCAGGCCGTCTTGCCAACTATTTACACCAATCCAAATTTTTTGTCACAGTATAGTTACTAATTACAATTAAAAAAATCTTTATTGTTGATGATCTTAACCCTCAGTTTGCTTGTGCCTTTGAATTGCACTTTTCTACAGCCTTCCAAGCCTGTGTGCCAGGCCTACTTAAAAAATATTTACACCAATCATATTTGTTGTGACAGTATTCTAATAATTAAAAATTAAAATTTTTGGTAATAGTTGCTGTGATTTGAATCCTCAGTTTGCTGGTGCCATTGAATAGCACTTTCCTCCTGCCTTGCAGCCTGCTGTGAGCCAGGTCCACCTAGCCAATTGTTGTCAGCAATCATATTTCTGTTAACATTATTGCAAAAATTGTCAATCATCACTGTATAGACTGTCAGTAATCAGTCTCCTAGTGTCCTTGAATTGCATCTCCCTCCTGCCTGCCATCCTTTTGTGCCAGGCCGTCTTGCCAACTATTTACACCAATCCAAATATTTTGTCACAGTATAGTTACTAATTACAATAAAAAAAATCTTTATTGTTGATGATCTTAACCCTCAGTTTGCTCGTGCCTTTGAATTGCACTTTTCTACAGCCTTCCAAGCCTGTGTGCCAGGCCTACTTAAAAAATATTTACACCAATCATATTTGTTGTGACAGTATTCTAATAATTAAATATTAAAATTTTTGGTAATAGTTGCTGTGATTTGAATCGTCAGTTTGCTGGTGCCATTGAATAACACTTTCCTCCTGCCTTGCAGCCTGCTGTGAGCCAGGCCCACCTAGCCAATTGTTGTCAGCAATCATATTTCTGTTAACAGTATTGCAAAAATTGTCAATCATCACTGTTTAGACTGCCAGTAATCAGTATCCAAGTGTCCTTGAATTGCATCTCCCTCCTGCCTGCCATCCTTTTGTGCCAGGCCGTCTTGCCAACTATTTACACCAATCCTAATTTTTTGTCACAGTATAGTTACTAATTACAATTAAAAAAATCTTTATTGTTGATAATCTTAATCCTTAGTTTGCTCGTGCCCTAGAATTGCACTTTTCTACAGCCTTCCAAGCCTGTGTGCCAGGCCTACTTAAAAAATATTTACACCAATCATATTTGTTGTGACAGTATTTTAATAATTAAAAATTAAAAATTTTGGTAATAGTTGCTGTGATTTGAATCGTCAGTTTGCTGGTGCCATTGAATAGCACTTTCCTCCTGCCTTGCAGCCTGCTGTGAGCCAGGCCCACCTAGCCAATTGTTGTCAGCAATCATATTTCTTTTAACAGTATTGCAAAAATTGTCAATCATCACTGTTTTGACTGTCAATAATCAGTCTCCTAGTGTCCTTGAATTGCATCTCCCTCCTGCCTGCCATCCTTTTGTGCCAGGCCGTCTTGCCAACTATTTACACCAATCCTAATTGTTGTCACAGTATAGTTACTAATTAAAATAAAAAAAATCTTGTGTGTGCCAGGCCCAACTATCCAATTAGTGCTAGCAATCATATTTCTTTTAACAGTATTGCAAAATTTGTCAATCAACACTGTTTTGACTGTCAATCTGCAGTCTACTAGTGCCCTTGAATTGCATTTTCCTCCTGCCTGCCTGCCTGTGTGCCAGTCCCAACTAGCCAATTAGTGCCACCACTCATATTTATTGCAACAGGATTGGAATTTTTGTTAATCATAACTGCTTTGACTGTGATTCTTCAGTCTCCTAGTGCCATTGAATTGCAGTTTCCTTTCTCCCAGCGTGTGTGCCAGACAGGCTCATTTGCCAAATAGTGCCAAACAATCATATTTGTTGCCACAGTACTAGTAATATTTCAAAAAATTAACAATTTGTGATTTTTAAAACATCTGTCTTTTTTGTTGTTGTCAGTCTCACAGCGTATACTGTGCCCACTTTCACAGTGCCACCACTCAATTGGTGTAATAGTATTGTTAGTGTCCATTTAAAAAAAAATGACAGGCAGAGGCAGGCCACCCCGCAGGTTACGTGGTCGTGGTGCTGTGATTCCTTTAGACCCTACAAATATGCACATTGTTCAGACGCCGGGTGCCAGGGGGGATGCAAAAACTTCTGAGGAGGACCTAGTTGAATGGCTAACACAGGAAACCCAATCTTCTTCAGCTTCCGCTGCTAGTCCTCCTAACCTTGACGCACCATCTAAGTCCAGCTGTGCTTTGGGCAGGTCTCAAGTGACCAGTGAAACTTCACCGCCTGTCGCCACCACCAACACTAGCACCACAGCCGCTTCACTTGATCTGTCACAGGAGTTATTGACACATCATTTTGAAGAAATGAGTGATGCTCAACCATCATTGACAGAGGATGTAGATAATAGTGATCAGTCTCAGTCAGGCAGCATTACCGTCATGTAGGTACGGTGTGATGATGATGGTGATGTTGTACCCGCTGCTGCTTCCTTTCTTGATGTTTCAGATACAAGTGAAGCAGTTGATGATGATGTGTCGGTGGATGTCACGTGGGTGCCTGCTAGAAGAGAAGAAAAAGAGGGGGAAAGTTCAGATGGGGAGACAGAGAGGAGGAGGAGGAGGAGACGATTTGGAAGCACGGGGAGGTCGTCTCAAGGAGCTAGTGGCACAGTCAGACAGCATGCATCGTCACCAGGGGTCAGCCAGACAGCCCGCCAACGCCCATCAACGCATGCTGTTGCCACCACCAGAATGCCGTCATCGCAGAGCTCAGCAGTGTGGCATTTTTTTTGTGTGTCTGCCTCTGACAACAGCGATGCCATTTGCAACCTGTGCCAAAATAAACTGAGTCGTGGGAAGTCCAACAGCCACCTAGGTACAACTGCTTTGCGAAGGCACATGGTCTCCCATCACAAAGGCCGATGGGTAGAACACATGAGTAGAAGCAGCACACAAAGTGAAAGCCGCCCTCCTCCTCCTGCTCCAGCATCTTCAGCCACGTCAACCAGTGCTGTCCTCCTTGCCCCCTCTCAACCATCCTCCACTCAGTCTCTCTTACGTAGCAGTTCCTGGTCATCTGCCCACAGTCAGGTGTCTGTCAAGGACATGTTTGAGCGTAAGAAGCCAATTTCTCAAAGTCACCCCCTTGCCCGGCGTCTGACAGCTGGCTTGTCTGAACTCTTAGCCCGCCAGCTTTTACCATACAAGCTGGTGGAGTCTGATGCTTTCAAAAAAATTGTATCTATTGGGACACCGCAGTGGAAGGTACCTGGCAGAAATTTCTTTTCACAAAAGGCAATCCCAAACCTGTACTCTGTTGTGAGAAAGGAAGTTATGGCATGTCTGGCACACAGCGTTGGGGCAAGGGTCCATATGACCACGGATAGCTGGTCTGCAAAGCATGGTCAGGGCAGGTATATCACCTACACTGCGCATTGGGTAAACCTGCTGACTTCTGACCAGCATGGAATGCGTGGCTCTGCAGAAGAGTTGGTGACACCGCCACGACTTGCAGGCAGGCCTGCTGCTACCTCCTCTACTCCTCCTACTCCATCCTCTTCCATAACCTCTTCCTCGGCTGAGTCCTCTTCAACTTCTGCGTCTTGCTCCACATCTATGGCACCCCCCCAGATACTATGCTACATCTCGGGTACGGCAGTGTCACGCCGTCTTGGGGTTGACTTTCCTGAAAGCGGAGAGTCACACCGCACCAGCACTCCTGACCGCCCTGAACGCACAGGTGGATCAGTGGCTGACTCCGCACCAACTGGAGATTGGCAAGGTTGTTTCTGACAATGGAAGTAATTTGGTGGCGGCATTGAAATTGGGCAAGTTGACACATGTGCCGTGCATGGCACATGTGTGTAATCTGATTGTACATCGATTTGTCCATAAGTACCCAGGCTTACAGGACGTCCTGAAGCAGGCCAGGAAGGTGTGTGGCCATTTCAGGCCATGGCGCACTTGTCTGATATCCAGCGTCGAAACAACCTGCCAGTGAGGCGCTTGATTTGTGACAGCCCGACACGGTGGAATTCAACACTCTTAATGTTTGACCGCCTGCTCCAACAAGAAAAATCTGTTAATGAGTATTTGTATGACCGGGGTGCTAGGACAGCCTCTGGGGAGCTGGGGATATTTTTGCCAAATTACTGGACGCTCATGTGCAATGCCTGTAGGCTCATGCGTCCTTTTGAGGAGGTGACAAACCTTGTCAGTCGCACCGAAGGCACCATCAGTGACATCATACCATTTGTTTTCTTCCTGGAGCGTGCCCTGCGAAGAGTGCTGGATCAGGCAGTAGATGAGCGTGAAGAGGAAGAGGAAGAGTTGTGGTGTCCATCACCCCCACAAACAGCCGAATCAGCATCGCTTGCTGGACCTGCGGCAACGCAGGAAGAGGATTGTGAGGAAGAGGAGTCAGAGGAAGAATGTGGCTTTGTGGAGGAGGAGGAGGAAGACCGAGCACAACAGGCATCCCAGGGTGCTCGTTGTTGTCACCTCTCTGGTACCCGTGGTGTTGTACGTGGCTGGGGGGAAGAAGATACCATCAGTGAGATCAGTGAGGAGGAGGAACGCGACATGATTAGCTCAGCATCCAACCTTGTTCAAATGGGTTCTTTCATGCTGTCGTGCCTGTTGAGGGACCCTCGTATAAAAAAGCTGAAGGAGAACGACCTGTACTGGGTGTCCACGCTCCTCGACCCCCGGTATAAGCATAAAGTGCCTGAAATGTTACCAAATTCCCGCAAGTCGGAAAGGATGGAGCATTTTCATAATAAATTAAAAACTATGCTTTACACAGCGTATAAGAGTGATGTCACAGCACCACGGGAATGTAACAGGGGAAGAGATGAAATTAATCCTCCTCCTCCCACGACCACGGCGGCAAGGACCGGGCGCTTTCCTGACGTCTTGTTGATGGAGGACATGCGTACCTTTTTAACTCCCATGCACCATCAGAGCCTTTCGGGATCCAGCCTTAGAGAAAGACTCAACCGACAGGTAGCAGACTACCTAGCTTTAACTGCGGATCTCGACACTCTCAGGAGCGATGGACCCCTTGACTACTGGGTGTGCAGGCTGGACTTGTGGCCTGAGCTATCCCAATTTGCAATGGAACTTCTGGCCTGCCCTGCTTCAAGTGTCCTGTCCGAAAGGACTTTTAGTGCAGCAGGAGGTTTTGTCACTGAGAAGAGAAGTCGCCTTGACTATCTCACTTTTATAAAAATGAATGAGGGCTGGATCCCGAAGGGACTGACATTGGGCGATACATTTGAATAAAAAACTACTGATGATGATATGAGCTGCCTTGGGCTACAACTGGTACACAGGCTGGCCTTTTTTTTTGGTTATAAAGACGGAGGACTTGCTTGACTTATCCGCCAACAACTAGTGTTCAAGCCACAAGCTTTTAGGGCACTTTATAAATGTTTTACAAACATCGATTTTTCTGGCCGCTGCTACAGCAGTTGCTCCAACAATACCCCAATGTTTCAGTCATTTGTACATTCCTAATTTTTCTGGCCTCTGCTGAATCTCTGTGGGTACAAAACCCAAATAAAAAAAATAAGGCACATAACACTAGTGATTAAACTGTTACGAATTGTACAACTTTACACACCACTCATATCCGGTGGACCATTCAATTGAACGCAAAATGCAACAAATTTGAAAGAGTAGGACCGACCAAGCATCTTTATCCGTCTCTTGGTTGCTCTAAATTATCTCCGTGTTCCATCTATGACATACCTGTACTCTATTGTGCAAAAGGGTGGCATATGTTTTGTTTCATGCTGTTGTGCCTGTTGCGGGTCGTGGCCCATGATATAAAAAGGCTGAAGGAGAATGACCTGTAGTAATGGTTGCCCCATCCAGTTTTTATAAAAATGTTCCTGGTTCCTCTCAATTATCTTTGGGTTTCTAAAATGGATGCCATACCTGTACTCGCTTGTGCAAAAGGATGGCATATGTGGTGGTGTTTCCTGCAGTTGTTTCTGTTGAGGGTGCTGGACCCTCTTATAAAAAAGCTGAAGGAGAACGACCTGGAGTGGGAGTCCAAGCATGGTTTTTGGTGCTATTTCACTTTTACAAACAATTATCTGTGCGTTTCACAAATCAATGCTGTACCAGTACTCTATTGTTCCAAAGTATGCCATATGTTCTCTTTCCTGCTGGTATTTTGTTTGAGGGTCCTGGGCACTCTTATAAAAAGGCCTAAGGTGAAAGAGGTGTACTGGGTGTCCACTCATTTTTATTTTCTATTTCTCATTTGACCAAAATTATCTCTGGTTTTGTCAAATCAATGCCGTACCTGTACTCTATTGTTCAAAAGGATGCCATACGTCCTCTTTCCTGCTGGTGTTTTTTTGGAGTGTCCAGGACCATCTTATAAAAAGGCCTAAGGAGAAAGAGGTGTACTGGTTGGCCACTCATTTTTATTTTTCTATTTAACATTTGACCAAAATGATCTCTGGGTTTGTAAAATCAATGCTGTACATGTACTCTATTGTTCAAAAGGATGCCATACGTCCTCTTTCCTGCTGGTGTTTTTTTTGAGGGTCCAGGACCCTCTTATAAAAAGGCCGAAGGAGAAAGAGGTGTACTGGCTGTCCATCGAATCATTTTTTTTATTCAAATTTCCATTTTAAAAAAAATTCTATGGGTTTCTAAAATCTATGCCTTTCCTGTACTCTATTGTTCAAAAGTATGCCATATGTCCTCTTTCCTGCTGGTTTTTTGTTTGAGGGTCCTGGATCCTCTTATAAAAAGGCCTTATGGATAAAGAATTGTACCTGGTGTCCATCCAATCATTTTTTTTAATTAAAATTCACGGTTGCAACAAATTATCCCCGGGTTTCTAAAATCAATGCCTTTCCTATAATCTTTTTTTCACAAAGGATGCCATATGTCCTCTTTCCTACTGCTGGTTTTGTTGAGCGTCCTGGAGCCTCTGCTAAAAAGGCCGAAGGATAAAGAAGTGTACTGGGTGTCTATTCAATGTTTTTTTAGATTTCCCAGTTGTAAATTATTTTTTCTGTCTTTCAAAAATCAATGCCTTTCCTGTAATATATTTTTCAAAAGGATGCCATATGTCCTATTTCATGCTGTTCTTTCTGTTGAGGCTCCGGGACACTCTTTTAAAAAGGCCTAAGGATAACGAAGTGTACTGGGTGTCTAATTTATTATTATTTTTTCTATTTCCCAGGTCATATAACTGATCTCTGTGTTTCTAAAATCAATGCCTTTCCTGTAATCTAATTTTCAAAATTATGCCATATGTCCTCTTTCCTGCTGGTGTTTTTTTTGAGGGTCCAGGACCCTCTTATAAAAAGGCCTAAGGAGAAAGTGGTGTACTGGGTGTCCATCGAATCATTTTTTGGATTCAAATTTACATTTGCAAAAAATGATCTATGGGTTTCTAAAATCAATGCCTTTCCTGTACTCTTACTCTATTGTTAAAAAGTATGCCATATGTCCCCTTTCCTGCTGGTGTTTTGTTTGAGGGTCCTGGACCCTCTTATAAAAAGGCCTAGGGAGAAAGAATTGTACTGGGTGTCCATCCAACCATTTTTTTATTCAAATTCACGGTTGCAACAAATTATCCCCGGGTTTCTAAAATCAATGCCTTTCCTATAATCTTTTTTTCATAAAGGATGCCATATGTCCTCTTTCCTACTGCTGGTTTTGTTGAGTGTCCTGGAGCCTCTGCTAAAAAGGCCGAAGGATAAAGAAGTGTACTGGGTGTCTATTCAATGTTTTTTTAGATTTCCCAGTTGTAACTTATTTTTTCTGTCTTTCAAAAATCAATGCCTTTCCTGTAATCTATTTTTCAAAAGGATGCCATATGTCCTATTTCATGCTGTTCTTTCTGTTGAGGCTCCAGGACACTCTTTTAAAAAGGCCTAAGGATAAAGAAGTGTACTGGGTGTCCAATGAATGTTTTTTTTCTATTTCCCGGGTCATATAACTGATCTCTGTGTTTCTAAAATCAATGCCTTTCCTGTAATCTAATTTTCAAAAGTATGCCATATGTCCTCTTTCCTGCTGGTGTTTTTTTGAGGGTCCAGGACCCTCTTATAAAAAGGCCTAAGGAGAAAGTGGTGTACTGGGTGTCCATCAAATCATTTTTTTTATTCAAATTTACATTTGCAAAAAATTATCTATGGGTTTCTAAAATCAATGCCTTTCCTGTACTCTTACTCTATTGTTAAAAAGTATGCCATATGTCCCTTTTCCTGCTGGTGTTTTGTTTGAGGGTCCTGGACCCTCTTATAAAAAGGCCTAGGGAGAAAGTATTGTACTGGGTGTCCATCCAACCATTTTTTTAATTCAAATTCACGGTTGCAACAAATTATCCACGGGTTTCTAAAATCAATGCCTTTCCTATAATCTTTTTTTCACAAAGGATGCCATATGTCCTCTTTCCTACTGCTGGTTTTGTTGAGTGTCCTGGATCCTCTGCTAAAAAGGCCGAAGGATAAAGAAGTGTACTGGGTGTCTATTCAATGTTTTTTAGATTTCCCAGTTGTAACTTATTTTTTCTGTCTTTCAAAAATCAATGCCTTTCCTGTAATCTATTTTTCAAAAGGATGCCATATGTCCTATTTCATGCTGTTCTTTCTGTTGAGGCTCCGGGACACTCTTCTAAAAAGGCCTAAGGATAAATAAGTGTACTGGGTGTATAATCTATGTTTTTTTAGATTTCACGGTTGCAACTAATAATCTCTGTGTTTCTAAAATCAATGCCTTTCCTGTAATCTAATTTTCTAAAGTATGCCATATGTCCTCTTTCATGCTGCTGGTTTTGTGGAGGGTCCTGGAGCCTCTGCTAAAAAGGCCTAAGGATAAATAAGTGTACTTGGTGTATAATCGAAGTTTTTTGTGATTTCACGGTTGCAACTAATGATCTCTGTGTTTCTAAAATCAATGCCTTTCCTATAATCATTTTTTTCAAAAGGATGCCATATGTCCTCTTTCCTGCTGCTGGTTTTGTCGAGGGTCCTGGAGCCTCTGCAGCGCATAATAAAGAAAAAAAAAATAATTTAACTTGACTTAATAACTGAAGCATGACTTCAGGAGTCAGGTGTGGTCGTAGGTAGTGGTTGTTGTTAGCAGATTATTTTTATTGCAAATTGCAATTGCCACAGCGTGCATAAAATGTGCGTCACTAGTCCAAATTTTAATTTATTTTTTTCAGGATTAGTTTGGGGTACGGCGCAATATTGGAAACGCAAAAAACAGGTCTCCGTACCCGTTGATATAAGGGGTGACTACTACTGCTTTTACCAGGCTCCTCTTGGATAGCCCCAGAAAGTGTGACTATGAATCCCAAAAAGAAAATTAAATTAAGGTTGAAAACTAACTCCAAAGTAACTTGTAAGACCTGGAGCTCCTCAAACACACATCCTACCTTAACAGCTATAGGCTCCCCAACCCACAAATCTTAACTTTTTCATGCCAATTGATATTGCCACAGCTGGAACAACAGTAAATAAAATGTGCATCACCACAGTCTCCGAAGCTGTTGTCGGATGTATACAAAAACACTGATAAAGTATTCCTTTAGGAGCGCAAAGAGATGGCTACCGGAACACCAGGAACTTCACAAGAGTGGCTGTATTGTGTTTCTGGTGATGTTTGAGACATCTGGGTAGTGTACAGGGAGGGCAAAAATCGTCTCCATCTCTGTGCACCAAAGGACATTACGTCCTTGTCATCCATAAGCACATGAAATTGCTGGCATTTTTGTTGCTTCAAGAAGTTCATTTTTTGTGGTGATAGATAGTACTGAATTAAATAAACTTTGGTTTCCTACCATACTCAAGACAATCTTGTATTTCAAAATTCATACTTGCTGTGGGAAACAGTGGCCTGTCCATACCAGGAAGATGATTTAGACAGAAGTAACGAGCTCTGCTTGCAGGTGACACATGTTTATCGTCAATCATCAAAGGGGTTGCGTGCAGAATATGGCTGATGGCCCCTTATTCACATGTTTGTCCAGAGCCACAACATTTGCAAACAGCCAGAAGAAAGGTCATTTCTCACCAGCCTAAGTTGAGCTTCATTTACCAAATGCTGATATTCAAAAAAATAGACAAACAGTGCCTTAAATAACACATTTGCGATATGGATTCACCAGAGCAAGGTCATTGCAAGTACTAAGTTCCCACGATAACAAAATTAAAATGCCACAACTATGCAATCTTCACCTTCAGATTATTATTGTCACACTCCATTGCCCAGCTCCCTGCTCTTGTTTTTGTTGAGGGTCCTGGAGCCTCTGCTGAAAAGGCCTATGGATAATAAAGTGTACTGGGTGTCTGTTCAATTTTTTTTTGATTTCCCGGTTGCAAGTAATTATCTCAGTGTTTCTAAAATCAATGCCTTTCCTGTAATCTATAATTCAAAAATATTGACATATGTCCTCTTTCATGCTGTTGTTTCAGTTGCGGCTCCGGGACCCTCGTATTAACAAGGCCTGAGGATAAATAAGTGTAACCGGTGTCTAATGAATGTTTTTTTCTATTACACGGGTCATATAAATGATCTGTGGGTTTCTAAAATCAATGCCTTTCCTGTAATCTTTTATTCAAAAGTATGACATATCTCCTCTTTCATGCTGTCGTTTCGGTTGAGGCTCCGGGACCATCGTATTAAAAAGGCCTGAGCATAAATAAGTGTCACGGGTGTGTAATCAATTTTTTTTTTTTATTTCACGGTTGCAAATAATGATCTGTGGGTTTCTAAAATCAATGCCTTTCCTGTAATCTTTTATTCAAAAGGATGACATATCTCCTCTTTCATGCTGTTGTTTCGGTTGAGGCTCCAGGACCCTCGTATTAAAAAGGCCTGAGCATAAATAAGTGTCACGGCTGTGTAATCAATGTTTTTTTCTAATTTCACGGTTGCAAATAATGATCTGTGGGTTTCTAAAATCAATGCCTTTCCTGTAATCTTTTATTCAAAAGGATGACATATCTCCTCTTTCATGCTGTTGTTTCGGTTGAGGCTCCGGGACCCTCGTATTAAAAAGGCCTGAGCATAAATAAGTGTCACGGCTGTGTAATCAATGTTTTTTTCTAATTTCACGGTTGCAAATAATGATCTGTGGGTTTCTAAAATCAATGCCTTTCCTGTAATCTTTTATTCAAAAGGATGACATATCTCCTCTTTCATGCTGTTGTTTCGGTTGAGGCTCCGGGACCCTCGTATTAAAAAGGCCTGAGCATAAATAAGTGTCACGGCTGTGTAATCAATGTTTTTTTCTAATTTCACGGTTGCAAATAATGATCTGGGGGTTTCTAAAATCAATGCCTTTCCTGTAATCTTTTATTCAAAAGTATGACATATCTCCTCTTTCATGCTGTTGTTTCGGTTGAGGCTCCGGGACCCTCGTATTAAAAAGGCCGGAGCATAAATAAGTGTCACTGGTGTGTAATCAATGTTTTTTTCTAATTTCACGGTTGCAAATAATGATCTGTGGGTTTCTAAAATCAATGCCTTTCCTGTAAACTTTTATTCAAAAGGATGACATATCTCCTCTTTCATGCTGTTGTTTCGGATGAGCCTCCGGGACCCTCGTATTAAAAAGGCCTGAGCATAAATAAGTGTCACGGCTGTCTAATCAATGTTTTTGTCTAATTTCACGGTTGCAAATAATGATCTGTGGGTTTCTAAAATCAATGCCTTTCCTGTAATCTTTTATTCAAAAGGATGACATATCTCCTCTTTCATGCTGTTGTTTCGGTTGAGACTCCGGGACCCTCGTATTAAAAAGGCCTGAGCATAAATAAGTGTCAAGGCTGTCTAATCAATGTTTTTTTCTAATTTCACGGTTGCAAATAATGATCTGTGGGTTTCTAAAATCAATGCCTTTCCTGTAATCTTTTATTCAAAAGGATGACATATCTCCTCTTTCATGCTGTTGTTTCGGTTGAGGCTCCAGGACCCTCGTATTAAAAAGGCCTGAGCATAAATAAGTGTCACGGCTGTGTAATCAATGTTTTTTTCTAATTTCACGGTTGCAAATAATGATCTGTGGGTTTCTAAAATCAATGCCTTTCCTGTAATCTTTTATTCAAAAGGATGACATATCTCCTCTTTCATGCTGTTGTTTCGGTTGAGGATCCGGGACCCTCGTATTAAAAAGGCCTGAGCATAAATAAGTGTCACGGATGTGTAATCAATTTTTTTTTCTAAATTCACGGTTGCAAATAATGATCTGTGGGTTTCTAAAATCAATGCCTTTCCTGTAATCTTTTATTCAAAAGGATGACATATCTCCTCTTTCATGCTGTTGTTTCGGTTGAGGCACCGGGACCCTCGTATTAAAAAGGCCTGAGCATAAATAAGTGTCACGGCTGTCTAATCAATGTTTTTGTCTAATTTCACGGTTGCAAATAATGATCTGTGGGTTTCTAAAATCAATGCCTTTCCTGTAATCTTTTATTCAAAAGGATGACATATCTCCTCTTTCATGCTGTTGTTTCGGTTGAGGCTCCGGGACCCTCGTATTAAAAAGGCCTGAGCATAAATAAGTGTCACGGCTGTGTAATCAATGTTTTTTTCTAATTTCACGGTTGCAAATAATGATCTGTGGGTTTCTAAAATCAATGCCTTTACTGTAATCTTTTATTCAAAAGGATGACATATCTCCTCTTTCATGCTGTTGTTTCGGTTGAGCCTCCGGGACCCTCGTATTAAAAAGGCCTGAGCATAAATAAGTGTCACGGCTGTGTAATCAATGTTTTTTTCTAATTTCACGGTTGCAAATAATGATCTGTGGGTTTCTAAAATCAATGCCTTTACTGTAATCTTTTATTCAAAAGGATGACATATCTCCTCTTTCATGCTGTTGTTTCGGTTGAGCCTCCGGGACCCTCGTATTAAAAAGGCCTGAGCATAAATAAGTGTCACGGCTGTCTAATCAATGTTTTTGTCTAATTTCACGGTTTCAAATAATAATCTGTGGGTTTCTAAAATCATTGCCTTTCCTGTAATCTTTTATTCAAAAGGATGACATATCTCCTCTTTCATGCTGTTGTTTCGGTTGAGGCTCCGGGACCCTCGTATTAAAAAGGCCTGAGCATAAATAAGTGTGATGGGTGTGTAATCAATTTTTTTTGCTAAATTCACGGTTGCAAATAATGATCTGTGGGTTTCTAAAATCAATGCCTTTCCTGTAATCTTTTATTCAAAAGGATGACATATCTCCTCTTTCATGCTGTTGTTTCGGTTGAGGCTCCGGGACCCTCGTATTAAAAAGGCCTGAGCATAAATAAGTGTGACGGGTGTGTAATCAATTTTTTTTGCTAAATTCACGGTTGCAAATAATGATCTGTGGGTTTCTAAAATCAATGCCTTTACTGTAATCTTTTATTCAAAAGGATGACAGTACCACCAAAATACAGCCAATGAAGGGCCTTAGGAAGACTGAGCCAAGGTTGGATTGTAGTATTTGGTTAGGCTAATCATGATGGCCATGTAGACCACCACCACCGAGAGTCCTGGAAGTAACAGGGATGATGAGATGAAAGAGCTAAGAATAGTAGAACTTGAAACAACAGAGTTAGCCATGGGTGTTAGTGCAAAACCGCTTGGCTTTTTTTTGGCTTTGGGTGCGGCTATTCCTGCAGGCCATATAGAGCTGCCACCATTCGGTGTTGTATCAGGTACTAATCTAATAAGAACAATACTACCAAAATACAGCCAATGAAGGGCCTTATGAAGACTGAGCCAAGGTTAATTGTAGTATTTGGTTAGGCTAATCATGATGGCCATGTAGACCACCACCGAGAGTCCTGGAAGTAACTGGGATGATGAGATGAAAGTGCTAAGAATAGTACTACTTGAAACAACAGAGTTAGCCATGGGTGTTAATCCAAGACCGCTTGGATTTATTTTTAGGCTAATCATGATGGCCATGTAGACCACCATAGTAATAAGAACAGTACTACCAAAATACAGCCAATGAAGGGCCTTAGGAAGACTGAGCCAAGGTTGGATTGTAGTATTTGGTTAGGCTAATCATGATGGCCATGTAGACCACCACCACCGAGAGTCCTGGAAGTAACAGGGATGATGAGATGAAAGAGCTAAGAATAGTAGAACTTGAAACAACAGAGTTAGCCATGGGTGTTAGTGCAAAACCGCTTAGCTTTTTTTTGGCTTTGGGTGCGGCTATTCATGCAGGCCATATAGAGCTGACAACATTCGGTGTCGTATCAGCTATTAAACTAATAAGAACAGTACTACCAAAATACAGCCAATGAAGGGCCTTAGGAAGACTGGGCCAAGGTTGGATTGTAGTATTTGGTTAGGCTAATCATGATGGCCATGTAGACCACCACCACCGAGAGTCCTGGAAGTAACAGGGATGATGAGATGAAAGAGCTAAGAATAGTAGAACTTGAAACAACAGAGTTAGCCATGGGTGTTAGTGCAAAACCGCTTGGCTTTTTTTTGGCTTTGGGTGCGGCTATTCATGCAGGCCATATAGAGCTGACAACATTCGGTGTCGTATCAGCTATTAAACTAATAAGAACAGTACTACCAAAATACAGCCAATGAAGGGCCTTTAGAAGACTGAGCCAAGGTTGGATTGTAGTATTTGGTTAGGCTAATCATGATGGCCATGTAGACCACCATGTAGTAATAAGAACAGTACTACCAAAATACAGCCAATGAAGGGCCTTAGGAAGATTGAGCCAAGGTTGGATTGTAGTATTTGGTTAGGCTAATCATGATGGCCATGTAGACCACCACCACCGAGAGTCCTGGAAGTAACAGGGATGATGAGATGAAAGTGCTAAGAATAGTACTACTTGAAACAACAGAGTTAGCCATGGGTGTTAATCCAAGACCGCTTGGATTTATTTTTGTATTGGGTGCAGCTAATCATGCAGGCCATATAGAGTTGACAACATTCGGTGTTGTATCAGCTATAAAAATAATAAGAACTGTACTATCAAAATGCAGACAATGAAGGGCCTATGAAGACTGAGCAAAGGTTGGATTGTAGTATTTTGTTCGGCTAATCATGATGGCCATGTAGACCGCCCGTAACAGGGATGAAAGTGCTAAGAATAGTACTAATTGAAACAACAGAGTTAGCCATGGGTGTTAGTCTAAGACCACTCTGCTTTTTTTTGGGTTTGGGTGCTGCTAATCATGAAGGACAGATAGACCTGCCACCATTTGGTGTTGTAACAGGTATGAAAATGCAAAGAACAGTACTACATAACACAACCTACTTACCATGGGTCCCAGAACATATGTTTGGTTGTTATATTTTGTAAGGGTAATCATGCAGGCCATATAGACCTCCACCGATAGGGTGAGTATGAGTAACAGCTATTAAAATGCGAAGGACATTACTAATTAACACAACATAGTTACCATGGGTCGCAGACCAAGAGCAGATGTCTTATTATTATATTTTGTATGGGTAATCATCCAGGCCGTATAGACCTCACCAAATAGGGGGAGTTACAGAGATTAAAGTGCTAAGAATGGTAGTACTTAAAACACAACCTCGTTAAAATAGGTAGCAGACCACATGTCTTATTATTATAATTTTTCAGGGTAATCTGGCAGGCCATATAGAACTCCCCCGATAGGGGGGGGGACAGGGATTAAAGTGCTAAGAAAAGTACTAATTGACACAAGCTAGTTGGGTCCAAGAAAGCATGTTTGATTATTAGAATTTATTAGGGTAATTATATATCTAACAAATCTATCTATTTCTCTTTTATCAATTCTATCTAACTATCAATCTATGTATATCTATCTATCCTATCTATCACTATCAATCTATCTTCTGTCCGGGATGTTTTGAGACAGCCACTTTGGGAATGTTAGTTGATTTAGACCCATTATGGCTTAAAAGCAGACTCTGCATCAACTATGTAATTTTCCATGGGAGTTTTGCCAGGGATCCCCCTCCAGCATGCAACAGTCCAGGTGTTAGTACCCTTGAAACAACTTTTCCATCACTATTGTGGCCAGAAAGAGTCCTTGTAGGTTTTAAAGTTCGCCTGCCTATTGAATTCAATGGTGGTTCGCGCGGTTCGCGCGTTCGCTAACAATACCGGAAGTTTGAGTCCGCGGTTCGCAAACCGAAAATTTTAGGTTCGTGACATCACTAATCACTACCATTAACTAAACCAATTAACCCCTAAACCGGCAGCCCCTCACATCGCCATAAACTAAATTAAGCTATTAACCCCTAAACCTAACAACCCGCTAACTTTACATTAAAATTACATCATCCCTATCTTATAATAAATTAAAACTTACCTGTAGAATTAAAATTAATTATATTAAACTATTAATTAACCTACCCTAACTATTATACTAAAATTACATTAAACTAGCAATTAAATTAACTATATTACATATTAAGAAACCCTAACCCTACTCAAATTATTTAAATCTACTATTAAAAATTACTAAATTGCAAAACAAATAAACGCTAAGTTACAAAAAATAAAAAACACTAAATTACAGAGAAAAAAAAACACAGTATCAAAAATAAAAATAAATTACACCTAATCTAATAGCCCTATCAAAATAAAAAAGTCCCCAAAAAATAAAAAAAAAACCTAGCCTACAATAAACTACCAATGGTCCTTAAAAAGGCCTTTTGTGGGTCATTGCCCCAAAGAAATCAGTTCTTTTACCTGTTAAAAAAAAAAAATACAAACACCCCCCAACAGTAAAACCCACCACCCAACCAACCATCCCCCCCAAATTAAAAACCTATCTAAAATAACCTAAGCTCCCCATTGCCCTGAAAAGGGCATTTGTATGGGCATTGCATTTAGCTCTTTTACATGCCCGCTCCCTAATCTAAAAATAAAACCCACCCAAAAAAACTTAAATAAACCTAATACTATACCCCCAACAAGCCACTTACAGTTATTGAGTCCCGCTTGAAGGATCCATCCACCCGGCAAGAAGTCTTCATCCAGGCGGCCTCTTCGATCTCCATCCAGCCGGCGAAGTCCTCAGTTAGGTGGCAAGAAGTCTTCATCCATCTGGCGTGGAGCGAGTCCATCCTGAAGACATCGGGCGCAGAGCAGCCTCTTCATACGGTCGCCGCTGTAAACTGGAATTTCAATGCAAGTGACGCCATCCAAGATGGCGTCCATTGCATTCTTATTGGCAGAAAATTTTAAATCAGCCAATAGGATTAGAGCTGCTAAAATCCTATTGGCTGTTCCAATCAGTCAATAGGATTTGAGCAGCTCTCATCCTATTGGCTGTTCCAATCAGTCAATAGGATGAGAGCTGGTCAAATCCTATTGGCTGATTTGAACAGTCAATAGGATTTTAGCAGCTCTAATCCTATTGGCTGATTGAAATCTTTCAGCCAATAGGAATGCAAGGAACGCCATCTTGAATGATGTCACTTGCATTGACATTCCAGTTTACGGTGGTGACCATATGAAGAGGATGCTCCTCGCCGGATGACTTGAGGATGGACCCGCTCTGCGCCGGATGGATGAAGATCGAAGAGGCTGCCTGGATGAAGACTTCTTCCCGGCTGGATGGATCCTTCAAGCGGGACTTCAATAACTGTAAGTGGATCGTCGGGGGTTACTGTTTATTTAAGGATTGTTTGGGTGGGTTTTATTTTTAGATTAGGGTCTGGCATGTAAAAGAGCTAAATGCCATTTTAAGGTCAATGCCATACAAATGCACTTTTCAGGGCAATGTGGAGCATAGGTTATTTTAGATAGGTTTTTTTTTTTTTTGGGGGGGGGTTGGTTGGTTGGGTGGTGGGTTTTACTGTTAGGGGTGTTTGTATTTTTTTTACAGGTAAAAAAAGCTGATTTCTTTGGGGCTATGCCCCACAAAAGGCCATTTTAAGGGCCATTGGTAGTTTATTGTAGGTTAGGGGGTTTTTTTATTGGGGGGGGGGTTATTTTGATAGGGCTATTAGATTAGGTGTAATTCTTTTTTTTTTTTGATAATGTAGTTTTTAATTTTTCGTAATTTAGTGGGGTTTTTTTTGTAAATTAGTGTTTATTTTTTTCTGTAATTTAGTACTTTTAATAATGTTTAATTGTATATTTAATTAATTTGAGTAGAGTTTGGTGTTTTAATATGTAATTTATGTCATTTAATTGGTAGTTTAATTTAATTGTAGGATAGTTAGGGTAGGTTAATTAATAGTTTAATATAGTTTATTTTAATTCTACAGGTAAGTTTAAATTTATTTGAAGATAGGGATGTTGTAATTTTAATTTAAAGTTAGCGGGTTGTTAGGTTTAGGGGTTAATAGCTTAATTTATTTTTTGGTGATGTGGGGGGCTGATGGTTTATGGGGTTAATAGGTTTAGTTAATGGTAGTGATGTGGGAGGCCAGAGGTTTAGGGGTTAATAACTATATTTATGTTGCAGCGGGGTCGGGAGTGGCGGTATAGGGGTTAATACCTTTATTTAGGTTGCAGCAGGGTTGGGGAGCAGCGGGATAGTGGTTAATAACTTTATTTAGGTTGCAGCGGTGTCAGGGAGCGGCGGGATAGGGGTTAAACATTTTAGTATAGTGGCGGTGTTTAGTGACAGGGTATAAATAAAGATGGGAAAAAGCCGAATAGACGCGTGATCGATGACTGCTAGTTAACAACAGTCTGATGCTCATCGCCCCGTACTTGGTGCACATCTTTTTGCTGGCTTTTTTTATAAATAAGGAGAGCGTATTGAGATACGCGGCCGCAATGTTAGGCGAGCGTAGTGGTGCCGGCGAATGCAACAAAGTTGGGGCTTTGATAAATATTTCCCAAAATGTATAACGAATGTAGCAAATCATGCAAAAGAGCAATCCGATTAGCTAAAATACATAATGAAAGATTAATTGCAAATTATTTTTTTTAGTGTATAAATGATGAAAAATTTAAGACACTGAAACAAACTTGATATCATGAAAAAACTACTGAATGATATCAAGGTAAATAAAACTCCAGGTACAAATGGAATATACCCAAGGGTTCTAAGGGAACTTGGCAGTGTCATAGCCAAACCACTACTCTTAATTTTTCAACATTCATTATGCTCATAGTACCCCAGGACAGTCGTAAAGCTGATGTGGTGCCACTTTTTAAAAAGTAAAGCAGCGCTGATCCGTGAGGCTATAGGCTAGCAAACATGACATCAGTAGTAGGGAGGGTACTGGAAGGGTTTTTAATGGATTATATTCAAAACTAAGCAAAGAAAATTATGAGTTAAAATCAGCATGATTTTGAGTAATAGATCATGTCAAAGTTATCTAATTAGATTCTAAGAGGAGTTAAACAAGAATATTGGATTTTGCAAATGGTTTTGATACAGTGCCACATGAGAGATTATTGTACAAAATGAAGGTACTGGGAATATCTGAAACTGATGAAAAAAAAACAAAAAAACAGGGAGCAATGAGTAGTAGTAAATTAATCATACTCAGATTGAACAAAAGTAATTAGTTGGTCCCCCAAGTCGGCTCTGTTCTTAAAGGGACATTATACACTCATTTTTTCTTTGCATCAATGTTTTGTAGATGATCTATTTATATAGCCCATAAAGTTTTTTTTTTTTTTTTAAATAAATGTATAGTTTTGCTTATTTTTAAATAACAATGCTCTGATTTTCAGACTCCTAACTAAGCCCCAAAGTTTTATGTGAATACCGTCAGCTACCTTCTCCAGCTTGCTGCTGTTTGTGTAAAGGGTCTTTTCATAAGAAAAAGAAGGGGGAGGGGGGGAGTGTCTTATTTGCCACTTGCAGTGGGCTTTCCAACTACCTTTTCAACAGAGCCAAACTGACAGCTTCTAAGTAAGTTTTTAAACAGTTTTATACTGGATTTTTATATCAGTATCTGTGCATCTTATTCTTTATAGTAGTGTCTATTACATGCAGTTATATGAAAATTAGTGTATACTGTCCCTTTAAGTTGTGTAAGGTGATTAGGTCAGTGCAGGATGTTATCGCTTTGAAAGAGGATTTACAAAAAATGGAAGAATGGGCTGGTAAATAGCAAATGAGATTTAATACTGGTAAATGTAAGGCTCTACATTTTGGAAGCAAAATTATGCAGGATACTTATTTCTTAAATGGGACAAAACAGAGGCGGAAAAGGATGTAGTTGTACTTATAGATAACAAGCTAAAAATGAATGTGCAATGCAAGGCAATAGCTTCTAAGGCAAATAAGATACTAGCAAGTATTTGAAAAAGCATTGACTAAAGGGAGGAAAGCATAATACTGTCACTAAATACATTCCTGGTAAAGGTTCACATTAAGTATGCGGTGCAGTTCTGGGGCCAATATTATGAGGAGAGGTTAGCCAATGTGGGTCTGTTTACTCTAGAAAAAAAGGTGGTTGAGAGGTGATTTGATTACTTTATACCAAAATATTCAAGACCCATATACGGAGTTGGTGAGAGCATTGCTTATTCCAAGGCAATTGTTTGTCCTTTAAGGCTACTTGTCTAAGGATGTAATGACTGCCAATACCTTAGATACATTTAAAATGATTTAGATACATTTTTGGATAAAAACTGATTTGGGCGATATGTTTGCTTATTAATGTAAGATTTATTGACAGCTTCTTTATTGTAAATCAGGTAGGGTATGTAAAGGTGGAACTTGATTAACTTTTGTCTTCAATCATCCTCATCTACTTTATTAATGTTACTATGCAGTGCTTCTGCTCAGATTCATGATTTCCTCTGTTCATTAAGTAGCATGCAGAAAAAAAGCTTCTTCTTTTTCCTTGTGAGCCTGCAAAGGTTTGTAACCTCACTGGGTCATCAACTGCACAGGAGATCAGTGTTGGCGGGGCTGTGTCAGAAAGGTGGTTATGCACCATGCACTGCTTGAATGTCAGGTACTTACCCACAGCAGTAACACTGCTCCCAGTTCTGGAGGGATGACAAAGTCTGCCTTCCCGGACTCGGGATCCCACATGAACGAATGCCAGGCCCAAGCTACTGCTGCTACTATAGGGAGTGCAGAATTATTAGGCAAGTTGTATTTTTGAGGATTCATTTTATTATTGAACAACAACCATGTTCTCAATGAACCCAAAAAACTCATTAATATCAAAGCTGAATAGTTTTGGAAGTAGTTTTTAGTTTGTTTTTAGTTATAGCTATTTTAGGGGGATATCTGTGTGTGCAGGTGACTATTACTGTGCATAATTATTAGGCAACTTAACAAAAAACAAATATATACCCATTTCAATTATTTATTTTTACCAGTGAAACCAATATAACATCTCAACATTCACAAATATACATTTCTGACATTCAAAAACAAAACAAAAACAAAGCAGTGACCAATATAGCCACCTTTCTTTGCAAGGACACTCAAAAGCCTGCCATCCATGGATTCTGTCAGTGTTTTGATCTGTTCACCATCAACATTGCGTGCAGCAGCAACCACAGCCTCCCAGACACTGTTCAGAGAGGTGTACTGTTTTCCCTTCTTGTAAATCTCACATTTGATGATGGACCACAGGTTCTCAATGGGGTTCAGATCAGGTGAACAAGGAGGCCATGTCATTAGATTTTCTTCTTTTATACCCTTTCTTGCCAGCCACGCTGTGGAGTACTTGGACGTGTGTGATGGAGCATTGTCCTGCATGAAAATCATGTTTTTCTTGAAGGATGCAGACTTCTTCCTGTACCACTGCTTGAAGAAGGTGTCTTCCAGAAACTGGCAGTAGGACTGGGAGTTGAGCTTGACTCCAACCCGAAAAGGCCCCACAAGCTCATCTTTGATGATACCAGCCCAAACCAGTACTCCACCTCCACCTTGCTGGCGTCTGAGTCGGACTGGAGCTCTCTGCCCTTTACCAATCCAGCCACGGGCCCATCCATCTGGCCCATCAAGACTCACTCTCATTTCATCAGTCCATAAAACCTTAGAAAAATCAATCTTGAGATATTTCTTGGCCCAGTCTTGACGTTTCAGCTTGTGTGTCTTGTTCAGTGGTGGTCGTCTTTCAGCCTTTCTTACCTTGGCCATGTCTCTGAGTATTGCACACCTTGTGCTTTTGGGCACTCCAGTGATGTTGCAGCTCTGAAATATGGACAAACTGGTGGCAAGTGGCATCTTGGCAGCTGCACGCTTGACTTTTCTCAGTTCATGGGCAGTTATTTTGCGCCTTGGTTTTTCCACACGCTTCTTGCGACCCTGTTGACTATTTTGAATGAAACACTTGATTGTTCGATGATCACGCTTCAGAAGCTTTGCAATTTTAAGAGTGCTGCATCCCTCTGCAAGATATCTCACTATTTTTGACTTTTCTGAGCCTGTCAAGTCCTTCTTTTGACCCATTTTGCCAAAGGAAAGGAAGTTGCCTAATAATTATGCACACCTGATATAGGGTGCTGATGTCATTAGACCACACCCCTTCTCATTACAGAGATGCACATCACCTAATATGCTTAATTGGTAGTAGGCTTTCGAGCCTATACAGCTTGGAGTAAGACAACATGCATAAAGAGGATGATGTGGTCAAAATACTAATTTGCCTAATAATTCTGCACTCCCTGTAAATTCCCCTAGGCACACTCAGCTGCCTAGACTTAGAGGGGCCATGTCCTAATTACCAGAACTCCCACCTGGAGGTGTATGAGTTCCTCTGGACTGAGTTATTGCCTAACCTACCTTGTTCCTGAAGTTTGTCATATTTACCTTGCACCTGAATATGTTCTCCTGGTTCTTAAAAACCAAGCATACTTACCTGTTACCTGTGTATGCTCACCTTGTTCAAGAGCCCAAGCATACTTACCTTGCATCTGTTTATGCTCATCTGGTTCCTGAATACCAAGCACACTTAGCTGATATGTGTACAAAAGGAGGTGCTGGTTGACAACAGGTGCAGAGGGTGGCTTTGAAGATGGTCTGCCACGGGATTGCAGAGAGTCAGTGAATCCTTGGCTCTCTGTGATGGAATATTCACAATGGCATAGTATGTCCAAAGTAGATGGGGAATTCCACGCATATACTCACAAGATAGAGATCAGATGTCCGGTTCTCTTATTAAAATCACTCAGGATACAAATATAATATGATAAAAGTAGGTTTAATTGTGCTCAATGCGTTTCAATGGATGATACTGTCTTTCTCAAGAGCATTTAAAAACAAAGGTATTCTGTGCAAATAAAGTGCATATGTTATGTATCTCCACTACACAGGCGGTTTAAATTCACTGATTTTAGCACCATCCATTACGTCATTAGGCGCAACTGATTTACACCTGTATACATAGAAATACCAGTCTCCATCTTGATCTATATTCCTTTCTTTTTATCATCATTATTCTACACAACGTATGATAAAAACTAATTATTAAAGGTAAAAATTCTTTTACTTTAAAAATATTGTCGCTGAGTAGGAAGGAAATAGCGGTCAGACAATTACAAAAAAGACAAGTACAACTGACCAATAGAATTTTGTGAGCACGCTGAACACCCTTGCATCACATATTAACAGGGTCTCAATCGAGTGCTGTTTGTTTGATGAGTTCAAGCAAACAGTACTATATTGAGACTTTGAAAAAGCCTAGACGGAGAAACGCGTCAGTAGCATTTATGTTTGTTTTGTCCAATATTTTAATAGCATAAGGGGGGACAATTAGTTCATAGAAGGGGGTATGACTTAGAGCGGTAAAAACTTGTAATAACTACTAGCATAATATTGATACCTATTGGTCTGGTGCAATTAGGGCCTATAATTAGATCCACAACAGTTACTACTAGTACCATATCCTATACAGATAGATGTGCTATCAATTTATATCTCAGTATATAACGCTAATCTCTTGATTATCCACCCTCTTTTTTATTTCACCTAACCCATTTATGTGCTTTTAATATAGTTTTAGTTTTTAAGTTTGAATAAATCTCTATTAAAAGTTAAGTTTTAACCTTTTGAGCGATACCTATAAGATAATCACGTCTGTGAGTGCAACGTGTGTATTCTTTTGGAGTTCTTCACTGAAACCCTTCTTTGTTAAGTATATTATAATACACTGCACCCCAATCTGATACATTATTGTGCATTTTGACTCAATAAACTTTAACTTTTGTGGAAGACGTGTAAACAGTCCAATACAATTAGTGCCATTGGTTTCTCTTTAAGTATTTTAACTAGTTCATGTGTGCCATATAGATAGCAATGTGCTCAATCCTGTGGGGTTATTTATGAATACCCAATACAGTGGGTATTGAAAATAATCACCCCTCTTGAAAATAATCACATTTTTGTTGCTTTACAGCCTGAAATAAAGACAGACACAGATTTTGTTTATCCAGTTGTATTTACTCAGTGCAACTTATAACATCCAAGTGAAAGATATAACCATCAAACCAGTAACATTTGAGGCTCTGCTGGAGGGAATATATTTTTAATTAAGTCTTGCATAGAAACAGTACTGACAAATTCAAATGTGTAACTGCAGCTGTGAATATAATTTATACTGAAAAGGTGACAATGGTACATTCTTGCTGCCTGAGAAGTTTGCTGGGTTTTTATACATTTTTAATATATTTTATAAATTGTTAGGGATTGTCAGTAGACATGTGCGTTTCATTTCGTTCTGAATTTAAATTTGGACGAATTTGTCAAATTCGGAGATTCGGATCGATTTGAATTTCCGAATTACCGTAGCACCGAATCTAACGAATAAATCCGAATTAGTTTGGATTTATTCGTAACATTCGGATGGCCATGGACTAATCACAATTACCCTAGTTTGAAGCAAGAAGAGGATTTCAATGGCACTGCCTTACTGGTTTCTATTTCATATAACCATTGGGTAGTAAAGTATATTGGGTAGTATAAGTTGGGTAGTATAAGTGTATTCTTTCACGGCCTTTGGGCCTATGTTTTTTCTACAATTACACTAGTATTGTACTGTATATTAGGTTATATCACTCTGCTATGGGTTACACCTACATGTCAGGAAAAAATAAAGACAATTCAAAAACAGAATCACCCCCTTGTGTCGGTATTTAGTTGAACCACCTTTTGGTTTAATTACAGCCTTTAGTCTGTTGGGATATGTCTCTACTAACTTTGCACATCTAGACTGTGCAATATTTGCCCACTCTTCTTTACAGAACTGCTCCAGTTCTGTTACATTTGATGGTCACCATTTGTGGACTGCAGTCTTCAAGTCATGCCACAGATATTCAATGGGGTTTAAGTCTGGGCTCTGACAAGGCCATGCATGGACATTCACCTTTTCCTCCTTCAACCACTGAACCACTGTGTGGTCATTTTTGCTGTGTGCATTGGGTCATTGTCATGTTGGAAAGTCAACCTTCCCATTGACAACTTCCTGGCAGCAGGCAGCAGATTTTCCTCAAGACTTTGACAGTGTTTTGCCCCATCCATTATTCCTTCTATCCTGACAAGTGCTCCAGTGCCTGCTGCAGAGAAACACCCCCATAACAGGATATTACCACCTTCATGCTTTACTATAGGTATGGTGTTATTTGGATGGTGAGCTGTATTGGATTTCCTCCAGACATATCGTTTGGTGTTGAGGCCAAATATTTCAATTTTAGTCTCATCTGACAATATCACCTTTTTCCATGTGGCCTCAGAATCTCCTAGATGTGTTATGACAAAGTTCAGTCGTGACTGCATGTGGTCTGTCTTGAGGAATGGCTTTTTGTGGAAAATTTGTGATATTGTTGTCACATGCACACAATGACCACTCTTTGTCATAAATTCCTGCAACTGCTTCAGAGTTGCTGTGGGCCTCTTGGTAGCCTCTCTGACCAGTTTCCTCCTGGCTCTTTCATCCAGTTTGTAGCAACGTCCTAATCCAGAGAGGGCCTGTGTTGTACCAAATACCTTCTTAATAATAGACTTCACTGTGCTTCTAGGCATAGATAAAGCCTTTGATATTTTCTTGTATCCATCTCCTGACTTGTGCTTGTCGACAACTTTATCCTGGAGATCTTTTGACAATGCCTTGCCACCAGGGACTGAGATGCTCCAGGAAAGGTCTTTTCCTGCTTAGCTAATCAATATGCCCACAGCTGATCACAGTTGAAGGTCAAATGGCTTTGTGTATGCTGTTGAAAATGTGATTAGCTACATCTGATTGAGTTTACAAGTAATTTTAGGAGGGGGTGATCCTTTTTCCAACTCAGTGATTCTTTTTTTGAATTGTCTTTATGTTTGCCTGACATGTTGGTGCTATTTCTTTCACTTGGATGTTATAAGTTGCACTGAGTAATTACAACTGAAAAAAAACAAAACTGTGTCTGTCTTTATTTC
Organism: Bombina bombina; assembly: GCF_027579735.1. Taxonomy (NCBI): domain Eukaryota; kingdom Metazoa; phylum Chordata; class Amphibia; order Anura; family Bombinatoridae; genus Bombina; species Bombina bombina. The sequence continues at coordinate 728,068,634 of NC_069499.1, forward strand.
AGGCTGCAAAGCAACAAAATGTGATTATTTTCAAGGGGGTGATTCTTTTTAATACCCACTGTAGATATAAGGTAAAAAAAATGTATAATAATATAACTTATCTATATTTATAAACAATAAAAATGTTCTGGTGATCTGTACCTTTAAGACAAATCATGTATTTTTAGCATGTTTGACCTGTCTCTTTAGCATATACCAAGTTAATAATTATCTACCAATCTTGTAATATAACAGGCAGACATTTGCACTGACAATCCCTAACAATTTATAAAATATATTAAAAATGTATAAAACTCAGCAAACTTCTCAGGCAGCAACAATGTACCATTGTCACCTTTTCAGTATAAATTATATTCACAGCTGCAGTTACACATTTGAATTTGTCAGTACTGTTTTAATGCAAGACTTAATTAAAAATAAATTGCCTCCAGCAGAGCTTCAAATGATACTGGTTTGAAAAGTAGGGAATATACCTGCTGCTACAGAACATAGTCATTTAGGAAAGCCAAAAGTGTGATTCTCTATCCTGCTGTCTGTAAGTTGAAGCTCAAGGGAGAGATAGATCTCTTTGCATGCTGTGCCATCACTTGCTGTACTTTTAGGCAGTGGTAATAATTGGTTTGCAAAAGCCAAAACACAAGAGATAGGGGGCATATTTATCAAGCTCCATATGGAGCTTGAGGCCCCTTGTTTCCGCTGCTCCATAACTTGTCCGCCTGCTCTGAGGCGGCGGACAGAAATCAACCCTATCAAATTCGCATCGCAGGGGGCAGCATCGCACCGCATCTGCAGGGGGCAGCATTGCGCTAGCAGTTCACAAGAACTGCTGGTGCAATGATAAATGCCGAAAGCAATGTGCAGCGGACCTGATAAGCTACTTCGTATCATGTCCGCTCGCACATTGTTAAATATGCCCCATAGTATCAGGATAAATTAGTGCATGACTGTTTGGTATGGTCTATTTTAACCACTTCAAGACAGAGGTTTTTTTTCCCCAGTTTTTGTTCTTAAATGATACAGGACATTTTGGCATTTTGCTCAGTATTGGTTTCACCATCATTATCCACTCTCTTGTTAGTAGTAAGAAGCTACACATGTCGTCAACCTTAATTTGACAGGTACCACGCCCCTTTATATGTTAATATCCATCCCTTTTGTGCCTAAGTCTCTGCCCATATACCAGCCCCTAGAATCCAACCCTTTTTAATATTGATGATAATTTTGATATGGTAATGATATAGTTGCGTAATAAATAAAATGTATTATTATTCATTGTAATGATTTTTATATGTTAATTATATAGTTGCGTAATAAATAAAATGTATTTTTATTGATTGACTATTTTTTTATGAATGAGCGCAATGTTTTTATTTTTCTGTGTCATATGTAATATCCAATAGGATTTGTAGTTAGTAAATATTTTTAATATCCTTTAAATTATTTATGTTTAAGGATATGGGCATGACAAAAAAATTGAATAAACATGTTGTGAGATATATATATATATATATATATATATATATATATATATATATATATATATATATATATACTAGAGAAATAAAGAGATGCATTCAAACAAAAAAATATACTAAAAACAGAAACAACTATGCTTTTTTTGCACATCCAGTATACTTTCATTACAATTTACGCCATATATATATATATATATATTTAATACAATTTATTTCTGTGTTAATTACATATACAGTCCATTTTACATTTTTGATAAAATACGATTTTTGGTGAAGAATTTGTTCACGATTTTTGATGCACCATAACAATACAATTTTTTCCCACCTATTTTTATAGGAAAAGTTCAATTATTTATTTTGTATGATTTTTAAATTACAAATTTAATTGTGCTCTTTTGTAATGTGTACATCTCCTCCCCATACAAAAATGCAGTATATGATCCCTTAGCGAGACACCCTGTTTTCAGGGCTTTATAGAATTCCATCAGGGAAATAGCAGGGCTGGCGAGAATTCTTATAGAATCTCAATAGCCCAGAGAGCTATAGAACTAAATGCTGGATTTTAATCATATAGAGGTTGTATGTTTTAGATAGGTTCTTTAAACTGTTTGTATCCTATAATGTAAGATTTTTGTTAATATTAATTGTTTATATTAGCTGTTCCTAAATTTAATATCCGTCCAAACCGAATGGCTGCATGGATGAAATTCGGATGTACTGAACATTTTAAAAAATCTGAAACAAATCTCTTAGAAGAAGTACATTTTTGCCCGTGCACATATCTAATGATCATATACCAATATGGTGGTAATAAAAAGATTAACAAAATTTTAACTCCCTTTAAATACAAAACTACAGGTTTCTATTACAAGGACTTTTCTCATCTTCTAAATATGGATTTTAACAGTTCTGAAACTGTAAATCTGCTTCATTGCAATGTTGTAGACTCAAAAAAGATGAGATTGCACCTATGTGAACAGTTTTTTTAAAGGAAACGCATCTTTGTGAACGGGCTTTCAAATGATATCTCGCCTTTTTGGAGATTAAAGTCCAAACATGTTCACAACAGTGCGTAATTTAATTATTGTACCTATGTTATTGAATTCTAAAAGGAGTGCCATAATATAGACACAAGAACTATAGAAAACACTGATTTGAACATGCTTAGACTTTCATGAAGGGAGCAATCCCCTTTGAATGCCCATTCACTAAGGCATGTTTCCATTAAAATATACTAATTCACAAATATGTGGTCTAATTTGAACATCATTTTTGCAGCTGTTATTGTGCAATGGAGGGGTTTCTCATTTTACAGTTCCCTGATAATTAAAGGGACATGAAACCCAAAAATGTTCTTTGATTTAGGTAGAACATACAATTTTAAACAACTGTCCCGTTTACTTCTATTATCAAATTTGCTTAATTCTCTTGGTATCATTTGTTAATAGAGCAACAATGGAGCAACTACTGGTTTCTAACTGAACACATGGGTGAGCCACTGGCAATCGTTATATATGTGCAGCCACCAATCAGCAGCTAGACCCTAGGTTCTTTGCTGCTCATGATCTTACAGTACCTAGATAAATATTTCAGCAAAGGATAACAAGAGAAAGATGCAAATTAAACAATAGAAGTAAATTGGAAAGTTGTTTACAATTGTATTCTCTTTGTAAATCATAAATGTCTAATTAAGACTTTACTGTCCCTTTAAAGTCCAGTTTTAGAAGATGGGAGAAGTCATTGTAATTTAAGCATGTATTGATTTTTTGCTTGTTTCTAGGTGTATATCATGCCAAACTGAAGAACAGTTTTTTAAAAATCAATAAATGTAAATTTTAAAGTATAAAATACTTTTAAAATATTAAAAGCGTCAATATAGCCATTGAGCAAACATGCTTAGTACGCCCATCATACCTACATATAAATGGCATTCAGATTGTTTATCAGTGATAAGGATGTATTTGGATTGCAATAGGCTCTTTATGAATTCCCAATGAACAAACCTGTTTTAAAAGCCGGTTTTTGAAGACACCTGTATGGATAGTGACAATCGCAACAGCGCACAAATTATTAAGCTCCGAATGGAGCTTGATGGCCCTGTTTCCGTGCCAGCCTTCAGGCTTGCCTGTAACAGTAGTTATGAAGCAGCAGTCTAAAGACCGCTGCTACATTACTTGAACGCTGCCTCTGAGGCTGCGGTCTTCAATCCGCCTGATCCTATACGATTGGGCAGATTGATACCCCCTGCTAGCAGCCAATTGGCCATGAATCTGCAGGGGGTAGCGAACTGCTTGTGCAATGATAAATGCCAACAGCTTACGCTGTTGGTATTTATCAATGTGCGACGGACATGATACACTGCATCGCATCATGTCCACTCACACTTTGGTAAATTGGCCCCTTTGAAACAAACTTTAACAGAAATATATTGTTAAACACCTTTTCTAGAGGTTGGGGTCATAAATCACTTTTCCTGAATCATAGCTGTAAAGGATATAAATAAACCTATACATTTGTAAATGTGTGCCCTGGCCACTGCAGACAGACTATACAATAGTGATGAATAGAGCTTTAAGGAATCAGTTCCATGTATGCAAATATATCTCTAAAATGTCCCCTGTGGCCATTTCAGTGTGCCCCAGAACAGACTAACCTTACCTTTAAAAAACAAACAAAAAAAAAACCTAACTACCCTTAAAAACAAAACAAAAAACTTACCTGAAAAAATAATAAAAAAAAAAAACTAACATTACATTAATTAAAAATAGAAAAAAAACATAATTTATGTAAGAACTTACCTGATAAATTCATTTCTTTCATATTAGCAAGAGTCCATGAGCTAGTGACGTATGGGATATACATTCCTACCAGGAGGGGCAAAGTTTCCCAAACCTCAAAATGCCTATAAATACACCCCTCACCACACCCACAAATCAGTTTAACGAATAGCCAAGAAGTGGGGTGATAAGAAAAAAGTGTGAAGCATAAATATAAGGAATTGGAATAAATGTGCTTATACAAAAAAATCATAACCACCACAAAAAAAGGGTGGGCCTCATGGACTCTTGCTAATATGAAAGAAATGAATTTATCAGGTAAGTTCTTACATAAATTATGTTTTCTTTCATGTAATTAGCAAGAGTCCATGAGCTAGTGACGTATGGGATAATGACTACCCAAGATGTAGATCTTCCACGCAAGAGTCACTAGAGAGGGTGGGATAAAAAAAAGACAGCCAATTCCTCTGAAAAAAATCCACACCCAAAAATAAAGTTTAAATCTTATAAAGAAAAAAAAAATGAAATATAAGCAGAAGATTCAAACTGAAACAGCTGCCTGAAGTACTTTTCTACCAAAGACAGCTTCAGAAGAAGAAAACACATCAAAATGGTAGAATTTAGTAAAAGTATGCAAAGAAGACCAAGTTGCTGCTTTGCAAATCTGATCAACCGAAGCTTCATTCCTAAACGCCCAGGAAGTAGAAACTGACCTAGTAGAATGAGCTGTAATCCTTTGAGGCTGAGTTTTACCCGACTCTACATAAGCATGATGAATTAAAGATTTCAACCAAGATGCCAAAGAAATGGCAGAGGCCTTCTGACCTTTCCTAGAACCGGAAAAGATAACAAATAGACTAGAAGTCTTTCGGAAATTCTTAGTAGCTTCAACATAATATTTCAAAGCTCTAACTACATCCAAAGAATGCAATGATTTCTCCTTAGAATTCTTAGGATTAGGACATAATGAAGGAAACACAATTTCTCTACTAATGTTGTTGGAATTCACAACCTTAGGTAAATATTTTAAAAGAAGTTCGCAACACCGCCTTATCCTGGTGAAAAATCAGAAAAGGAGACTCACAAGAAAGAGCAGATAATTCAGAAACTCGTCTGGCAGAAGAGATGGCCAAAAGGAACAAAACTTTCCAAGAAAGCAATGTAATGTCCAATGAATGTATAGGTTCAAACGGAGGAGCTTGAAGAGCCCTCAGAACCAAATTCAAACTCCAAGGAGGAGAAATTGACTTAATGACAGGTTTTATACGAACCAAAGCTTGTACAAAACAATGAATATCAGGAAGATTAGCAATCTTTCTGTGAAAAAGGACAGAAAGAGTAGAGATTTGTCCTTCCAAGGAACTTGCAGACAAGAAGGATTTGAGATCCTGATGGAAAAAAGGACCTTGCGACAGAAGGTCTGGCCTTAACGGAAGAGTCCACGGTTGGCAAGAGGCCATCCGGACAAGATCCGCATACCAAAACCTGTGAGGCCATGCTGGAGCTACCAGCAGAACAAACGAGCATTCCTTCAGAATCTTGGAGATTACTCTTGGAAGAAGAACTAGAGGCGGAAAGATATAGGCAGGATGATGCTTCCAAGGAAGTGACAATGCATCCACTGCTACCGCTTGAGGATCCCTGGATCTGGACAGATACCTGGGAAGTTTCTTGTTTAGATGAGAGGCCATCAAATCTATTTCTGGAAGTCCCCACATTTGAACAAACTGAAGAAATACTTCTGGGTGAAGAGACCATTCGCCCGGATGTAAAGTTTGGCGACTGAGATAATCCGCTTCCCAATTGTCTATACCTGGGATATGAACCGCAGAAACTAGACAGGAACTGGATTCCGCCCATACCAGAATTCGAGATACTTCTTTCATGGCCAGAGGACTGTGAGTCCCTCCTTGATGATTGATGTATGCCACAGTTGTGACATTGTCTGTCTGAAAACAAATGAACGATTCTCTCTTTAGAAGAGGCCAAGACTGAAGAGCTCTGAAAATTGCACGGAGTTCCAAAATATTGATCGTAATCTCACCTCCTGAGATTCCCAAACCCCTTGTGCTGTCAGAGACCCCCACACAGCTCCCCAACCTGTAAGACTTGCATCTGTTGAAATTACAGTCCAGGTCGGAAGAACAAAAGAAGCCCCCTGAACTAAACGATGGTGATCTGTCCACCACTTCAGAGAGTGTCGTACAATTGGTTTTAAAGATATTAATTGAGATATCTTTGTGTAATCCCTGCACCACTGGTTCAGCATACAGAGCTGAAGAGGCCGCATGTGAAAACGAGCAAAGGGGATCGCGTCCGATGCAGCAGTCATAAGACCTAGAATTTCCATGCATAAGGCTACCAAAGGGAATGATTGTGACTGAAGGTTTCGACAAGCTGATATCAATTTTAGACGTCCCTTGTCTGTCAAAGATAGAGTCATGGACACTGAATCTATCTGGAAACCTAAAAAGGTTACCTGTGTCTGAGGAATCAATGAACTTTTTGGTAAATTGATCCTCCAACCATGATGTTGAAGAAACAACACAAGTCGATTCGTATGAGATTCTGCTAAATGTGAAGACTGAGCAAGTACCAAGATATCGTCCAAATAAGGAAATACCACAATACCCTGTTCTCTGATTACAGACAGAAGGGCACCGAGAACCTTTGTAAAAATTCTTGGAGCTGTAGCTAGGCCAAACGGCAGAGCCACAGACTGGTAATGCTTGTCTAGGAAAGAGAATCTCAGAAACTGATAGTGATCTGGATGAATCGGAATATGCAGATATGCATCCTGTAAATCTATTGTAGACATATAATGCCCTTGCTGAACAAAAGGCAGGATAGTCCTTACAGTTACCATTTTGAATGTTGGTATCCTTACATAACGATTCAATATTTTTAGATCCAGAACTGGTCTGAAGGAATTCTCCTTCTTTGGTACAATGAAGAGATTTGAATAAAACCCCAGTCCCTGTTCCAGAACTGGAACTGGCATAATTACTCCAGCCAACTCTAGATCTGAAACACATTTCAGAAATGCTTGAGCCTTCGCTGGGTTTACTGGGACATGGGAAAGAAAAAATCTCTTTGCAGGAGGCCTTATCTTGAAGCCAATTCTGTACCCTTCTGAAACAATGTTCTGAATCCAAAGATTGTGAACGGAATTGATCCAAATTTCTTTGAAAAAACGTAATCTGCCCCCTACCAGCTGAGCTGGAATGAGGGCCGCACCTTCATGTGGACTTAGGAGCTGGCTTTGATTTTCTAAAAGGCTTGGATTTATTCCAGACTGGAGATGGTTTCCAAACTGATACCGCTCCTGAGGATGAAGGATCAGGTTTTTGTTCCTTGTTGTGACAAAAGGAACGAAAACGATTATTAGACCTAAATTTACCTTTAGATTTTTTATCCTGTGGTAAAAAAGTTCCTTTCCCTCCAGTAACAGTTGAGATAATAGAATCCAACTGAGAACCAAACAATTTATTACCCTGGAAAGAAAGGGAAAGCAGAGTAGACTTAGAAGACATATCAGCATTCCAAGTTTTAAGCCATAAAGCTCTTCTAGCTAAAATAGCTAGAGACATATACCTGACATCAACTCTAATGATATCAAAGATGGCATCACAAATAAAATTATTAGCATGTTGAAGAAGAATAATAATGCTATGAGAATTATGATCTGTTACTTGTTGCGCTAAAGCTTCTAACCAAAAAGTTGAAGCTGCAGCAACATCCGCTAAAGATATAGCAGGTCTAAGAAGATTACCTGAACACAAGTAAGCTTTTCTTAGAAAGGATTCAATTTTCCTATCTAAAGGATCCTTAAAGGAAGTACCATCTGCCGTATGAATAGTAGTACGCTTAGCAAGAGTAGAGACAGCCCCATCAACCTTAGGGATTTTGTCCCAAAACTCTAATCTGTCAGATGGCACAGGATATAATTGCTTAAAACGTTTAGAAGGAGTAAATGAATTACCCAAATTATTCCATTCCCTGGAAATTACTTCAGAAATAGCACCAGGGACAGGAAAAACGTCTGGAATAACTACAGGAGATTTAAAAACCTTATCTAAACGTTTAGATTTAGTATCAAGAGGACCAGAATCCTCAATTTCTAATGCAATTAGGACTTCTTTAAGTAAAGAACGAATAAATTCCATTTTAAATAAATATGAAGATTTATCAGCATCAACCTCTGAGACAGACTCCTCTGAACCAGAAGAACCATTATCAGAATCAGAATGATGATGTTCATTTAAAAATTCATCTGAAAAATGAGAAGTTTTAAAAGACTTTTTACGTTTACTAGAAGGAGGAATAACAGACATAGCCTTCTTAATGGATTTAGCAACAAAATCTCTTATGTTATCAGGAACACTCTGAGTATTAGATGTTGACGGAACAGCAACAGGTAATGTAACAGTACTAAAGGAAATATTATCTGCATTAACAAGTTTGTCATGACAAACAGTACAAACAACAGCTGGAGGAACAGATACCATAAGTTTACAGCAGATACACTTAGCTTTGGTAGCTCCAGCACCAGGCAGCGATTTTCCAGAAGTATCTTCTGACTCAGTTTCAACGTGGGACATCTTGCAATATGTAATAGAAAAAACAACATATAAAGCAAAATTGATCAAATTCCTTAAATGACAGTTTCAGGAATGGGAAAAAATGCCAGTGAACAAGCTTCTAGCAACCAGAAGCAATAAATAATGAGACTTAAATAATGTAGAGACAATAGTGACGCCCATATTTTTTTAGCGCCAAAAATGACGCCCACATTATTTGGCGCCTAAATGCTTTTGGCGCCAAAAATGATGCCACATCCGGAACGCCAACACTTTTGGCGCAAAAGAACGTAAAAAATGATGCAACTTCCGGCGACACGTATGACGCCGGAAACAGAAAAAAAAATTTCCGCCAAAAAAGTCCGTGCCAAGAATGACACAATAAAATGAAGCATTTTCAGCCCCCGCGAGCCTAACAGCCCACAGGGAAAAAGTCAAATTTTAAGGTAAGAAAAAAATTGATTTATTCATATGCATTATCCCAAATATGAAACTGACTGACTGAAATAAGGAATGTTGAACATCCTGAGTCAAGGCAAATAAATGTTTGAATACATATATTTAGAACTTTATAAAAAAGTGCCCAACCATAGCTTAGAGTGTCACAGAAAATAAGACTTACTTACCCCAGGACACTCATCTACATGTTGTAGAAAGCCAAACCAGTACTGAAACGAAAATCAGCAGAGGTAATGGTATATAAATAAGAGTATATCGTCGATCTGAAAAGGGAGGTAAGAGATAAATCTCTACGACCGATAACAGAGAACCTATGAAATACACCCCGTAGAAGGAGATCATTGAATTCAAATAGGCAATACTCTCCTCACATCCCTCTGACATTCACTGCACCCTGAGAGGAAAACCGGGCTCCAACCTGCTGCAGAGCGCATATCAACGTAGAATCTAGCACAAACTTACTTCACCACCTCCATAGGAGGCAAAGTTTGTAAAACTGATTTGTGGGTGTGGTGAGGGGTGTATTTATAGGCATTTTGAGGTTTGGGAAATTTTGCCCCTCCAGGTAGGAATGTATATCCCATACGTCACTAGCTCATGGACTCTTGCTAATTACATTAAAGAAACTATGATTACAAAAAATACAAAACCTACCGTTACCAAAAATAACAAACAAATTACCAAAAATAAAGAAACAGTTATGCCTATTCTAAAACCCCACTGAAACCACCCCACTGAAACCACCCCACTAAACTACAGATATAGCCCTTAAAGGGGCATTTTGTAGGACTTTGCCTTAAAGTGTCAGCTCTTTAACCTCTACAACCAACTCCCCCCCCCCCCCAAAAAAAAAAGTCTACCTGAAAAGGGTATTTGGCTGGGCATTGCCTTTAAAGGGGCATTTAGTTATTTTGCTGCCCCCCCCAATAAAAAAACACACTAAGATGGTACTCACTAAAGATGAATCAGGGCCGTGCGGCTCCATCTTCATCCTGTTATGTAAGTTTTTTTTAAAGTAATATAAAAAAAAATTTACTTTTTCAGGTATGGGTTTTTTTTTTTTTTTTCTAACGGTAGTTATTTTTTTTTTTTTTAAAGGTAAGGTTAGTCTGTTTTGAGTTAACCAAGGGGGTTAGGTTATGGAGTTTAGAAGTTAGTGTGTTACTTTGCGATGGTGTGTGTGACGGAAGTTAAGAAGCAGCGGTCGTAAGACCACTTCTCCTTAACTTCTCTGCCACCTTGTAGGTGGCTGACTGAAATCATTCAGATTCTATATGATCGGGATGATTGACACCCCCTGCCGATTGCCTGCCGTTGAGCAGGGGGCGGCATTGCACAAGCATTTCACTAGAAATGCGTGTGCAATGATAAATGCTGACAGCGTATGCTGTCTGCATTTAGCGAGGTCGAGCGGACATGATTCGCTCTAGAATCTACTTCAAAATCTAGCCCTTACTCGGTATGCTATTCTACTTTGTTTAGTGGTACTTTAAATGGTCCCAAAAAGTTGTTGAAAAATATCTTGAAAATGGATTGTGATTATCAATAACTTTTCAGTTCTTTTAAAATTAGGGCTTTTCTCTGGGAGCCACAATGTTATTCCGGGTGAGGCAAATAGCTGAAAATGCGCTATTGTAATCACGTTAAAATGAAAAGTGCCCTTTTCAACCAAAAACATCAGCCAATAGATTATAATTGACTCCTGTTTCTCAATGTATTACTTTGCTTGAGATATGTCAATGATAATTCTGGAGCATCTGGATTTCTTTCATCTGTATTGGATAAATCTACAAAAAAGCAATATTTAACAGGCATTTCTACTGGATGTTAAAAACCATTATAAAAGCAAAAAAATTAAAATAAAAACATTTAGAAAGTCATCCAATAGGAATGATGAATATCAGAAAAAATGGTTTAAATTGCAAGTCATTAAGTCAATAGGTAATAAATAAATAGCCACGTTAACAGGGGGCTTTCAAAAGAGGTTTAGATAAAAGGATAACCACAGAGGTTAAAAGTATATTAATATAACCATGTTGGCTGTGCAAAACTAGGGAATGGTTAATAAAGGGATTATATATCTTTTTAAACAATAAAAATGGTGGAGTTTACTGTCCCTTTTAAATCTTGTTTCATTGTATTCCTTGTAATGGAGTCACTGGCCCCTATTTATCAAAGGTCTTGCGGACCTGATCCGACAGTGCGGATCAGGTCCTCAAGACCTCGCTAAATGAGGAGAGCAATACGCTCTCCGCATTGAACATTGCACCAGCAGCTCACAAGAGCTTCTGGTGCAACGCCGCCCCCTGCTGACTCGCGGCCAATGGGCTGCCAGCAGGGGGTGTCAATCAACCCGATCGTACTTGATCGGGTTGAATTCCGGCGATTCCTGTGCGCCTGCTCAGAGAAGGCGGACAGGGTTATGGAGCAGCGGTCTTTGTGACCGCTGCTTCATAACTGCTGTTTCTGGCGCCGCCAGAAACACAGGGCATCAGGCTCCATTCGGAGCTTGATAGATAGGCCCCTGTGTATTTGTTTTGCGATGGGATAATATGTTTTTTTATGACAATTGTTAAACAATCTGAATGTCATTTGTATGTAGGTTTGATGATGTTTTTAAAACTTTTAGGGCCAGATTACAAGTTGTGCGGCAACGATTTTGCTCGCGTAACAACTGTATTTAAAGTTAGCGTGCATATTTCAAGCTGGAAATAAAAAAAGTTAGCCCGTGAGCGAAAGTCTTATGCATGCTAACTTCAGGACTTTGAATATCACAAACCGTGTTAACTTCTCCTATAGACTTCAAAACAAACACTCAAATGTTCTTCACTGAGAAGAAAATGTTATTTTTAAATATATATTTAAACTGTACAAAATTAGATTTGTCTTGGCTGAATATCTATTACTGAAACACTATGGCAGCACAAGGTCTCATAAAATATACATTGTGATTTTTCAAAACACAATATTTGGGTTTTGGTCAATGTTTCTTTGAAAAATTGCGATCACAGCTCTAGAACACTGCGGAACACTCACAGTTTGCCCTTTGTTTGAGTCAGTAACTTTATTGAGAGGTTTCTCATTCTATAAAGTGAGCCTACTTTATCCCAATAAAACAGACATTGCAGTTACAACATTTACAAAACCCATTTTGCAAGCATGCTTTCTAAGTGTGGAAGATTTAATTATTAAAAAAAAATTTTTGCTTGCGAGTTCTCATTTTCTGTGCAAGATATCAAGTATAAGGACACTTAACACAAATATTTATGTTAATAGCAGGAATGCACACTAATGACAGGCTAGAAAACGATAGATGGAGTATTTTTAAAATGATCTTGCCTTAATAGCGAGGCTTTTTGGCAGCCTAACAAGCGTCAGTTAATCTAGTTCATTGTATACAGCTTGGGTAATTTTCTCAACAATTTCAATCCACTTGAACAACTTTCATGTTATTTAATAAAGCGTCTCAAATTAAATATAAAATATAACAGGAAAATCTACTCAAACATGAAAAAGTAAAGTTTTGCTGGTAACTAAAGGAGGCCAGTTAAAGGGACAGTCTACTCCAGAATTTGTATTGTTTAAAAAGATAGATAATCCCTTTATTACCCATTCCCCAGTTTTGCAAAACCAACACAGTTATATTTAACCCCTTAATGACCGCAGCACTTTTCCATTTTCTGTCCGTTTGGGACCAAGGCTATTTTTACATTTTCGCGGTGTTTGTGTTTAGCTGTAATTTTCCTCTTACTCATTTACTGTACCCACACATATTATATACCGTTTTTCTCGCCATTAAATTGACTTTCAAAAGATACCATAATTTTCATCATATCTTATAATTTACTATAAAAAACATTATAAAATATGAGGAAAAAATGGAAAAAAACACATTTTTTCTAACTTTGACCCCCAAAATCTGTTACACATCTACAACCACCAAAAAACACCCATGCTAAATAGTTTCTAAATTTTGTCCTGAGTTTAGAAATACCCAATGTTTACATGTTCTTTGCTTTTTTTGCAAGTTATAGGGCCATAAATACAAGTAGCACTTTGCTATTTCCAAACCACTTTTTTTCAAAATTAGCGCTAGTTACATTGGAACACTAATATCTTTCAGGAATCCCTGAATATCCATTGACATGTATATATTTTTTTTTAGAAGACATCCCAAAGTATTGATCTAGGCCCATTTTGGTATATTTCATGCCACCATTTCACCGCCAAATGCGATCAAATAAAAAATTTTTTTCACTTTTTCACAAATATTTTCACAAACTTTAGGTTTCTCACTGAAATTATTTACAAACAACTTATGCAATTATAGCATAAATGGTTGTAAATGCTTCTCTGGGATCCCCTTTGTTCAGAAATAGCAGACTTATATGGCTTTGGCTTTGCTTTTTGGTAATTAGAAGGCTGCTAAATGCCCCTGCGCAAAATACACGTATTATGCCCAGCAGTGAAGGGGTTAATTAGGGAGCATGTAGGGAGCTTCTAGGGTTAATTTTAGCTTTAGTGTAGTGTAGTAGACAACCCCAAGTATTGATATAGGCCCATTTTGGTATATTTCATGCCACCATTTCACTGCCAAATGCGATCAAATTAAAAAAAACGTTAATTTTTTCACAATTTTAGGTTTCTCACTGAAATTATTTACAAACAGCTTGTGCAATTATGGCACAAATGGTTGTAAATGCTTCTCTGGGATGCCCTTTGTTCAGAAATAGCAGACATATATGACTTTGGCGTTGATTTTTGGTAATTAGAAAGTCGCTAAATGCTGCTGCGCATCACACGTGTATTATGGCTAGCAGTGAAGGGGTTAATTAGGTAGTGTGTAGGGAGCTAACAGGGTTAATTTTAGCTTTAGTGTAGAGTTCAGCCTCCCACCTGACACATCCCACCCCCTGATCCCTCCCAAACAGCTCCCTTCCCTCCCCCACCCCACTATTGTCCCCGCCATCTTAAGTACTGGCAGAAAGTCTGCCAGTACTAAAATAAAAGTTTTTTTTTTTTTTTTAAAGAAAAAAAAAAAAAGCATATTTACATATGCTGTGTTTAGGATCCCCCCTTAGCCCCCAACCTCCCTGATCCCCCCCAAAACAGCTCTCTAAGCCTCCCCCTCTGCCTTATTGGGGGCCATCTTGGGTACTGGCAGTACCCATTTTGCACAATCAAATGTTTATTTATTTTTTATTTTTTTTATTTTTTCTGTAGTGTAGCTTCTCCCCCCCCCCCCACTGACCAACCCCCACCACCTAAATAACGAATAAGGTTTTTTTTAAAAAATTACTGGTCCCACTTTTATTTTGGGACACATTTTTTTCTGTAGTGCAGCGGTCCCCACCCGGTCCCTGCCCCGGCGCGCGCCCGCGCGCGCCCCCGCGCGCGCCCGGACTTGCACGCCCACGATCCCGCCCCCCTCCACATGACCAGGGCCATCGATGGCCGCCACCCACCTCCTACACCGGCTCCCACCCACCAACGATACCGGCCATCGATGTCCGGTGCAGAGAGGGCCACAGAGTGGCTCTCTCTGCATCGGATGGCCATCTAAGGTTATTGCAGGATGCCTCCATATCGAGGCATCACTGCAATAACCGGAAAGCAGCTGGAAGCGAGCAGGATCGCTTCCAGCTGCTTTCCACACCGAGGACGTGCAGGGTACGTTTTCAGGCATTAACTGCCTTTTTTCTGAGGACGTACCCTGCACGTCCTCGGTCATTAAGGGGTTAATACACTTTTTACCTCTGTGATTACCTTGTATCTAAGCCTTTGCAGACTGTCTCTCTTATTTCAGTTCTTTTGACACAATGTTATATATACAGTATATGGCATACATGAACTAGCACTGTCTAGCTGTAAAAAACTGTGATATAAGAGATATAAGTCAAACACAACCAGTGTATATTCACAAACATAATACAATTAAAATAAAAAGATAATGTGAAAATAAACTGTGCACATATAAATTCTTTATGTAAATAAAGATACATTTAAATGCCTCTAATGTAAGTAGGAAACTTCCAAATGATTCAGAAAGAGCATGCAATTTTAAGCAACTTTCCATTTTACTCCTATTATCAAATGTTCTTCATTCTCTTGGTATCTATATTTGAAAAGCAAGAATGTAAGTTAAGATACCGGCCCATTTTTGGGTAACAACCTGTGTTGTTCTTGCTGATTGGTGGAAAAATTCAACGACCAATAAACAAGTGCTGTCCAGAGTACTGAACAAAAAAATGCTTATGTGTCTTCTTTTTCAAATAAGGATAGCAAGAGAACAAAGAGAAATTGATAATAGGAGTAAATTAGAAAGTTGCTTAAAATTGTATGCTCTATCTGAATCACAAAGAAAAATTTTGGGTTCAGTGTCCCTTTAAGTAACTGTATCCAATAAATGCAACTTGCTTGTTGTTAACCTTCTGAGGACTGAATCCTGGTCTCCAAATTCCAAACCTATAATCTTACTGCTGTGCTACATCAGGACTCAATATAAGAGGCAATTTGTATCCAATAGTGGCAGTAGTTAACCTCAAAGAAAGAAAGACAACTAATAGTGCAACTCAGTTTCAAATAGAGCCAAAATTAAAAACTCTTGTTAAAACACACTCAAATGTCCTTGAGATACACTAGGTTAAAGAATTGCACTTTTATTTATAAATCACTCCAACAAAACAGGAACTGGCGATAAAATATAAATTTATTCCACAATTTAAAAGAATAAAAGTCACTCAGGGCACAAATATTGCTCTATTTATTCATAAATAAATATTTATATATATATATATATATATGATTTGATTGGAATACATATTTAAAAATACATAGAACATATTTCCCTGTGTGAAGAACATTGGAGTGTGAAATATTTACAATAAATACATAATATAACACTTAATTAAATATGAATATTGCATGAATATGATTTTACATGTTTTCAGCTACTTAGCTCCAAAGGGCTTCAACACACTTGTATATATGTCTATATATGTATACACACACTCACCAGCCACTTTATTAGGTACACCTTTCTAGTTCCCGGGTTGGACCCCCTTTTGTCTTCAGAACAGCCTTAATTCTTTGTGGCATAGATTCAACAAGGTGCTGGAAACATTCATCAGAGATTTTGGTCCATATTGACATGATAGCATCACGCAGTTGCTGCAGATTTGTCGGCTGCCCATTTTTTATTCAAATCTTCCACCACATCCCAAAGGTGCTATATTGGATTGAGATCTGGTGACTGTGGAGGCCATTGGAGTACAGTGAACTTATTGTCATGTTCAAGAAACCAGTTTGAAATGATTTGAGCTTTGTGACATGGTGCATTATCCTGCTGGAAGTAGCCATCAGAAGATGGGTACACTGTAGTCATAAAGAGATGGACATGGTCAGCAACAATACTCAGGTAGGCCGTGGTGTTTAAACGATGCTCTACTGGTACTAAGGGGTCCAAAGTGTGTCAAGAAAATATCCCCTACACCATTACACCATCGCCAGCAGCCTGAACCATTGATACAAGGCAGAATGGATCCATGCTTTCATATTGTTTACGCCAAATTCTGACCCTACCATCTGAATGTCGTAGCTGATATCGAGACTCATCAGACCAGGCAACATTTTTTCCAATCTTCTATTGTCCAATTTCGGTGAGCCTGTGTGAATTGTAGCCTCAGTTTCCTGCTCTTAGCTGACAGGAGTGGCACCCAGTGTGGTCTTCTGCTGCTATAGCCCATCTGCTTCAAGGTTCTATGTATTGTGCATTCAGAGATGGTATTCTGTATACCTTGCTTGTAATGGGTAGTTTTTTGAGTTGCTGTTGCCTTTCTATCATCTCAAACCAGTCTGCCCATTCTCCTCTGAGCTCTTACATCAACAAGGCATTGTCGTCCACACAACTGCGGTTCACTGGATATTTTCTCTTTTTCGGACCATTCGCTATAAACCCTAGAGATGGTTGTGCAGGAAAATTCCAGTAGTTCAGCAGTTTTTGAAATACTCAGACCAGCCCGTCTGACACCAACAACCATGCCATGTTTAAAGTCACTTAAATCCCCTTTCTTCCCTATTCTGATGCTCGGTTTGAACTTCAGCAAGTCGTCTTCACCACGTCTAAATGCCTAAATGCATTAAGTTGCTGCCATGTGATTAGCTGATTAGCAATTTGTGTTACCAAGCAATTGAACAGGTTTGCCTAATAAAGTGGCCAGTGAGTGCATGTATTTATTTGTTTATAGGTGTACTAGTCCTAAAGCCCGTTCACACGGGCCATTTTTTACAGTACAGCAGTCCCACCCCTTGCTCTTTCTCCCCCTCTCTTTTGTGCTCTCTCCCCCTCTCTTTTGTGCTCTCTCCCACTCTCTTTTGCGCTCTCTCCCCCTCTCTTTTGCGCTCTCGCTCCACCTCTCTTTTTATCTCTTGCTCCACCTCTCTTTTGCTCTCTCTCTCCCCCTCTCTTTTGCTCTCTCTCTCCCCCCTCTCTTTTGCTCTCTCTCCCCCTCTCTTTTGCGCTCTCTCCCCCTCTCTTTTGCACTCTATCTCGCTCCATCTCTCTTTTGCTCTCTCTCTCCCCCTCTCTTTTGCACCCTCTCCCCCCTCTCTTTTGCTTTCTTTCCCCCCTCTTTTGCTCTCTCTCCCCCTCTCTTTTGCGCTCTCTCTCCCTCCTCTCTTTTACACTCACTCTCTCCCCATTGTCTTTTGCGTTCTCTCTCTTTTGTGCTCTCTATCTCCCCCCTCTTTTGCGCTCTCTCCCCCTCTCTTTTGCGCTCTCACTCCCCTCTCTTTTGCATGCTCTCTCTCTCCCCCTCTTTTGTGCACTCTCTCTCCCCTCTCTTTTGCACTCTCTCCCCTCTCTTTTGCGTTTTCTCTCTCCCCCTCTTTTGTGCTCTCTCTCCCCCTCTCTTTTGCGCTCTCTCTCTCCCCCTCTTTTGTGCTCTCTCTCCCTCTCTTTTGTGCTCTCTCTTCCCCCCTCTCTTTTGCTCTCTCTATCCCCCTCTCTTTTGAACTCTCTCCCCCCTTTCTTTTGCTCTGTCTCTCTCTCCTTTTTTTTGCTCTCTCTCTCCACCCCCCTCTTTTGCTCTTTCTCTCCATTCCTCTCTTTTGCTCTCTCTCTCCCCCCTCTCTCCCCCCTCTCTTTTGCTCTGTCTCTCTCCCCTCTCTTTTGCTCTCTCTCCCCCCTCTCTTCTGTCTTTTCTGCACTTTCCCCTCTCTTCTGCTCTTCCCCCTCTCTTTAGCTCTTTCCTATATCTCTCCTCCTCTCTTTCTATTTCTCTCCCCTTTCTGTCACGCCTTCCACGCCCTGCCACGCCCACGCCACGCCCCGACCATGCCCGGTCACGCCTGACCACGCCCACAGCGGTCACGTCCACTTTTCCATCTGACAACGCACACTTTCACAGCAAAGTGCAAACAGCATGGATTGTCAGGTAAAGCCAGGTGTGTTTGTCCTCGTGCTGTCTCTACTGCGCATGATAGCTTCGGACAAACACACTTGGCCTTTTATATAATAGGATATATGTATGTAAATACATAAATATACATATAAATACATAAATACATATAAACATATCTATACATACATATACATATTTAGACATGTATATATCTCTATGTTAAAACCCTTTGCCTGCCTTTTTTTCTAACACCTGAGACCTCATATCTTTGATCCCATATAACTTTTTTGTGCAATACTTCTTTTTAATAATTTTTACTAGATAGTGTTATTATGAGTGTAACTGTACTTTTAAATGTATTTTGATGTTAACCAGAGCTTTGAAGTCACAGTAATCATTCTAGCGCAAAACACGATTGCAGTCCTGCATTTGCATTTACTTTCAACTTGTAATCCAAGCGCTTGTTCCAAAACGCTCAAGCAACCGCGATAAACCTTATATCAATGAAACAGTTAGTGCACCACTCGTAATCTGACAGATTTGGATAGAAAGGGAGGATTATACACAAGCATTCAGAAGGCAAGAGACAAGATGGTATTATTTCCTGAAAATCAGACTGGAGCAAACAGGGTCATACAAAGGAATTAAGGCAAAAAGTAAGGGTAAAGCAGTCACAGATAATCAGATCAGAGCAAGTAAGGTCACACACAGGTATTCAGTCACAGTTAAAATTGAAAGGCAGCTCAAGAGGCAGCACGGGGTCAGAAGAAATGATAATCACAACCAGAGTTTAGACAAACTTATACATATGTTTATAACTGTAGCCAGACTGTTAGCCGACAGACATTTGGCCGACAGACATTTGGCAGATAGAGGTGATAGATAGATAGATAGATAGATAGATAGATAGAAAGATTAAATAGATAAATAGATGCAATAGATAGATACATTTGATAGATGATAGATAGATAGATTCAATAGATAGATATATAAATAGATAGATAATTTCACAGACAGAGAATTACAAGACATGCGGGCTGTGACCCATGGTTAGGTTCCCAGAGGCAGTTTAGGCCCCCAAGGCTCTGATTAGAACAGAGCACTCCGGAGCGTATCTGCCCTCAGTCAAACTCGGAACATGCTTCGGCCAAATGTCCGTCGGCATTTTGTCAGAGCACCGCTTATAATATGAGAGATAAACACTTAAAGGGACATGAAACCCCAAACTTTTCTTTGATGATTCAGAAAGAGAATACAATTTTAAACACCTTTCCAATTTACTTTTTTTTTTTTACTGTTATTTCATTTGCTTTCTTCCCTTGTTATCCTTTGCTGAAAGGTTTATCTAGGTAAGCTCAGGAGCAGCAAATAATCTAGGTTCTAGCTGCTGATTGGTGACAGCAAATATATAATAATTGTGATTGGCTCACCCATGTGTTCAGTTAAAAACTAGTAATGCATTGCTGCTCCTTCAACAAATGAGACCAAGAGAATGAAACAAATTAGATAAAGAAGTCAATTAGAAAGTTGTTTAAAATTGTAATCTCTATCTGAATCATGAAATAATTTTTTGGGGTTTCATGTCCCTTTAATTGTGGAATCAGTGTACAAGGCAAAAACTTGGTAAGAACTGAAGATTCGCAAAGTACTGATGCAAGAAACACATTGTAACAGTGTGCAAGATTACTGGCAATATTCTTCACATATATAAGTGTAATTACTGGCAATATACATGTTAGTAGGAATTAAAAGAGAGTAGATATCAATAATTAATAAGAAGATGAATAAAGCAATCATGAGGATTAAAATAAACATTAGCTTTTATGAAAGACAATGACAGATTAAGTGGTTATTATGTAATGTCAAAATCAATGATTTCAAAACTGAAACATTGGTTAATACACTATTTATTTGTACTGCAATAGTAATACTCCAAGATTTACATGTCTCATACTGTCTTTTCACTTTATTACATGGCACTAAAAAGAAAACAAAAAACAGAAATAATACCCTTTAAAGTTAACTTAAATGTCATTTTTTTTTTCACACAAAGCTCAAAAGTTCAAATTATTGTAGGCCCCGACTATGTTGTTATACAAAATACTTTGAAAAACAATATTTAATCTCAATTGTAAAATAATGATATCGTATGTATTACCTTTCTCCATAGCTTTTATTCAGTAGTGAATGGTAAACATTTCAGCATATTTGTTAAAAATTAGAATCCTAGCCACATCCCTTTTTTTCTAAAAAAATGTTGAATATGTGCCAGATGTGTGCCATTCAGTGTTACAATATAACTACCTAACTAATGGATCAGAACTACTACCCCTATTACTGCAACATTATATATGAAAATTTACTAAGTTATTCTCCAGTACAAATAAACAGCTGTTATCTACCTTATTAGTGAAGTTGCAGGGCACCCCTAACTCCCAATGTTTTACCCAAAAGCTGATGCCACTATAAATTGCTCTGTACCTCAAATAGGTATTGTCAGAATGGTGAAACAGGTTGATTCTGCAATGGTCCATGGGGTTATGATAGCCATCTGAGAATACCATAAACTCCACAAGCTTCAAACACAGATCAACCCACATACGCGTTTCGCTCCTCTCTTAAGGCCATGTAATACCCCAAAAATTGTTTTTCATGCCTTCTAATTAAGATTCCAGTTTGATTTACTCACCACATTCATTTAGATCTTTAGCCACTATTTTATATATGTTCTATGGACTGTTTTAATGTGGAGCTTATATGTATTTTGTGTTGGACACCCCAAATACCACCAAGGCATTTTTTATTACTAATTTTTACTTTCATTTAAAGTTTTTTTAATTCTAACTTTTAAGGGGCCATCTTTCTTTTTTTTTCTTTGTGATATACAATAGGAAAAGCACCTTGACAAAAGGTTTATATTGTACCATAAAACAAAGATTACAAAAAGAATATACTTTAAATCTTCTTGGAAAAAGCTTGAAGCTTTTCCAAAGGTAAAATAGATAAACAGAAGAAGATACAACGTGTCACTGATCATGACTAATACTATTGTACAAAATATATCCAGAAAACAACTAAGAAACTGCCTCTAAAAATAAAGAAATATATAAAACAATGACGTACTAATAGAGCCTACGTCCAGCTTGGGTGAAATGGTATTTTAATTTGAGAATTGAAAAGAGCTGTAACCTGGTGCTATGTTAAATTGTGTTAAAGGCAGGCAATAACCCCCAGACTCATAATTCACTTTGTATATTAAAGGAATTTTAAACACTAAGGGGCCGATTTATCATAGTGCGGGCACACATGATCCGCTATAGCGTATCATGTTCGCCGCACATCGATAAATGCCGACAGCATATGCTATTGGCATTTATCATTGCACAAGTTTTTCTAGTGAAATGTGTGTGCAATGCTGCCCCCTGCACATTCACGGCCAATTGGTCGCTAGCAGGGGGTGTCAATCAACCCGATCGTATCTGATTGGGTGGATTGATGTCTGCAGCCTCAGAGATGGCGGACGAGTTAAGGAGCAGCGGTCTTAAGACCGCTGCTTCTTAACTCCTGTTTCTGGCGAGCCTGAAGGCTCGTGGGGAAACAGGTGCATACGGGGCATGATAAATCTATATTTACTGGGAACACACAGTTCCCATAGACCGCAATGTAAAGGCACTTTAACTTCACCCCCAAAATACTACCTAGTGCAGTTATTTTATTGAAAAATAAAAATGCTACAATTTTGTATTTTTTTTTATAAAATATACTACACTGTATTTTGGGGGATTTGGGGCACATTTATAAAATTAACCAGAGATCTGATCATATAATGGCTGGTTATTTATTGCACGCCCGCAAATGGGCAAATTTACCCATTTGCGGGAATGTGGTAAATTAGCACTCCATTTGTAATCTAGCCCTAAATTGATTTTATAAGCATAGCATTTAAGTTATTTGCCACCTCCCTCTATTCACAGGTGCCGCCATTTGAAACCTATCTCACTACACTCCAGTGCTGACCAGTGTGCACATGTCCAGCAACTCTCCTTCAGATACCTGCAGTGCAGTTCGATAATGGTAGCATTAAATGTATTTGAATTGCATGAAATGTATCTACTGTTTAGTACCCCTTTGATTTAGTAAAATATACCATAAAAACAATAAGATTAAACAAATAATTGGAGTCATATGGGGAAAAGAATGATCATTGGTGGCAAGCCGTAATCTCTATAAACACAGAGAGACATAAATTGTTTTTCCAGCTTTTGTCCTCTTATTTTGAATCTTGGATATGGTTCCCTAATATCCAACCCACTTGTGTAACCTCCCTCATGCACAGATCCAAAAGTACATTTCAGCTTGAAAAAAACAATGTATGCTTTAATAGTAATTCACTATTTTATAAAGGTTTTGTTTTTCTTGTGAAAGACACATCCTAGTAAATTGCCTGGATTCTTTTGAGATGATAATTTTAGTCACTATCAGTGTCACATAGGGCTCCTTTTATAGGGCTGTAGATACAGCTTTGGAGCCCTTGTCATACCAGCTCACTCATGTGACTCTACTAATGCAAGTTAAAAAGCCTGGATGATTGACAACTATTTTTATGAAAGCAGATGGGCTGGATTGCACAAGAGAGTTCTTTGTATCCACCTTTTGACATTAGGAAAAGTTTCAGGCATTTTTCCAAACAATATTTCTATTTTATTTTATTTGTTATATGAAACAAAAAAATCCTGGAAGTGCCCTTCTTTACAATCAGATTGTCTACAATCAACTAGTAGGCATTGTAATTATTTGTGCCTTTTTAAAGGTAATGGTGCAGGCCCTTTTTTAAAAATTTCTAATTACTAAAAAAGAGAAATATATAGGAGGATAACTATTTCCTCCTATAAAAGAAAGGGAATTCAGCACTCTAACGGCTAGATTTAGAGTTTGGCGTTAGCCGTCAAAACCAGCGTTAGAGGCTCCTAACGCTGGTTTTGGGCTACCGTTGGTATTTAGAGTCTTGTAGGTAAGGGTCTAACGCTCACTTTGCAGCCGTGACTTTTCAATACCGCAGATCCCCCTATGCCATTTGCGTATCCTATCTTTTCAATGGGATCTTCCTAACGCCGGTATTTAGAGTCTTGGCTGAAGTGAGCGGTAGAGCCTCTAACGACAAAACTCCAGCCGCAGAAAAAAGTCAGGAGTTAAGAGCTTTATGGGCTAACGCCGGTTCATAAAGCTCTTAACTACTGTGCTCTAAAGTACACTAACACCCATAAACTACCTATGTACCCCTAAACCGAGGCCCCCCCACATAATTTTTTTTAACCCCTAATCTGCCGACCGCACACCGCCGCCATCTACGTTATCCCTATGTACCCCTAATCTGCTGCCCCTAACACCGCCGACTCCTATATTATATTTATTAACCCCTAATCTGCCGCCACCAACGTCGCTGCTACCTTACCTACAATTATTAACCCCTAATCTGCCGACCAGACCTCACCGCTACTATAATAAAGTTATTAACCCATAATCCGCCTCACTCCCGCCTCAATCACCCTATAATAAATAGTATTAACCCCTAATCTGCCCTCCCTAACATCGCCGACACCTAACTTCAAGTATTAACCCCTAATCTGCCGGACCTCACCGCTACTATAATAAATGTATTAACCCCTAAAGCTAAGTCTAACCCTAACACTAACACCCCCCTAAGTTAAATATAATTTAAATCTAACTAAATAAATTAACTCTTATTAAATAAATTATTCCTATTTAAAGCTAAATACTTACCTGTAAAATAAACCCTAATATAGCTACAATATAAATTATAATTATATTGTAGCTATTTTAGGATTTATATTTATTTTACAGGCAACTTTGTATTTATTTTAACCAGGTAAAATAGCTATTAAATAGTTAATAACTATTTAATAGCTACCTAGTTAAAATAATTACAAAATTACCTGTAAAATAAATCCTAACCTAAGTTACAATTAAAGCTAACACTACACTATCAATAAATTAATTAAATAAAATACCTACAATTAAATCTAACACTACACTATCAATAAATTAATTACATACAAATACCTACAAATAAATACAATTAAATAAACTAACTAAAGTACAAAAAATAAAAAAAGCTAAGTTACAAAAAATAAAAAAATTAATTACAAACATAATAAAAATATTACAACAATTTTAAGCTAATTACACCTACTCTAAGCCCCCTAATAAAATAACAAAGCCCCCCAAAATAAAAAAATGCCCTACCCTATTATAAAATTAAAATAGAAAAGCTCTTTTACCTTATCAGCCCTTAAAAGGGCCTTTTGCGGGGCATGCCCCAAAGAATTCAGCTCTTTTGCCTGTAAAAAAAAACATACAATACCCCCCCAACATTACAACCCACCACCCACATACCCTTAATCTAACCCAAACCCCCCTTAAATAAACCTAACACTAAGCCCCTGAAGATCTTCCTACCTTATCTTCACCACACCGGGTATCAGCGATCCGTCCAGGCTCCGAAATCTTCATCCAAGCCCAAGCGGGGGCTGGAGATCCATCTTCCAGCTGAAGTCTTCTATCAAGTGGCAAGAAGAAGTCCAGAAGAGGCTCCAAAGTCTTCATCCTATCCTGGCAGAAGAGGAGATCCGGACCGGCAACCATCTTCATCCAAGCGGCATCTTCTATCTTCATCCGATGACGAGCGGCTCCATCTTGAAGACCTCCGGCACGGATCCATCCTCTTCTTCCGATGTCCTAAGTCCGAATGACGGTTCCTTCAAATGACGTCATCCAAGATGGCGTCCCTCGAATTCCGATTGGCTGATAGGATTCTATCAGCCAATTGGTATTAAGGTAGGAAAAATCTGATTGGCTGATGGAATCAGCCAATCCGATTCAAGTTCAATCCGATTGGCTGATCCAATCAGCCAATCAGATTGAGCTCGCATTCTATTGGCTGATCGGAACAGCCAATACGATGCGAGCTCAATCTGATTGGCTGATTCAATCAGCCAATCAGATTTTCCCTACCTTAATTCCATTAAATCTAGCCGTTTATGTTTCAAAACAATCTTATTTTATTAGTTTATAATCAAATCTGATTCAAAAGAATCTCAGTGTGACACACCTATTAAAATAAACAAAGTAAACTTATGCTGCACATATCTAAGTACAAAGTAACCATTTAGCTAAGACTAGCTTCTATCTTAGGCCACATACTAAACAGACATGCATAAGTGATATACTACAAGCGTGCTGATTTAGCACATAAAATGATACAGAGTTGGATTGCTACCCATTGCTCAAATTTTAAATACCAGTAGGATACAAAGTCCAGAATAATTCTCCCAGTGTATGACCGTGGCTCTCGCCGCACTCTAGGTCAGACCGGACTGGAGAGATAATCCTTGGTGTAAAGGAGCAATGGCAATGCAAAATAGGCAGTTTGCTTACGTGATCCTGGGTGGAGCGGCTTACATTCCCCTTCTGGGATTTCCTTTAGTGAGAGCTTGTGTACAAACGAATGGCATAATTGCATCCTGTAAGCCCTCCTGCTCCTCTGACGTCACTGTGTTTACTTCGATGATGCAGGTATGATGTTTTGTAAACCTTTAAATTTTCGCTGTTACATGGAATATCTGGCTTCAGGAAAGAGAGGCCGTCTCCTTACCCCCAGTTTGTTATACCCAGCTATCTTAAAACGATATCGGGCCTCCACCAAAAACATCTACATGTAAGCTTTTAATACCGAAGCAAAACAGGATAATCTGTACCTATCACTTACTGATGTAGAGTTCAGCATAGGTTATACAATAAAATGTCCAGACAGAGTCTTTCAGTAAAGCATAAAGAAAGAGCCTTTTCCGACAACATATGTGTTTCACCCCACAGGCAATCTCATGCTGGGGCTTCATCAGGGCTGTAATCTCCTTAACTCAGAACAGCCTTTTAAACCTGATATGGCTCAACCTACTTTCTGCAAGCTACCTGTTAGCTCTTAAAGGGACATACTATCTATGCTCCAACACACAACTTAACTTTAAACTTGTTACATAAAAATTGCATACATCTATTCACATGGAGATTTTTCTCTCCCATAGCTCAGTGCATACACCTCCTCAGACCCAAAAACCAATTACATTAGATTCCATTTCCTATTCTACATTAGATTATCATGGATATATACAGAGATCAGATATACTTTATGGTTACTGTTAGCTCTTTATATTCTACTAGAGAAAACATGAATAGTCCACTTTATCATTGAGGCCTAGAGGAAATCTTGTTTTTAACACAAAGATCCACCTGGCTTCTTTCTGAAGAAGTAGTTTAACCACATCACCACCCCTATTATTAGGACCCTCCTTATCAATAGCCATGAATGTAAGGGAGCTTGGATCACCTGCATGAGTATTTCTTGAAATGTCTAGCAACATTTGTATCCCTCTTATAATATATGTCGTCTCTGTGTTCCTGGATTCTATCTTTAAGGATACGTTTATTTTTTCCTACGTAAAAATGGGGCAATCACAATGCAGTAAATATACTACTCCCACTGAATCAGAGTTGAAGAAACAATAAATATCAAATTATTTATTACAGTTACCTGAGAAACTATGACTCTTTTCTATATAGGGAAAATAAACACATTTCCCACATGGAAATCTTCCTTTTGTGCCCCTATTTTTCCTGAGCCAATCTGCTGCAGAGTGGCTTTTTTCAAACTTGCTACTTACTAGTTTGTTTTTCAAATTGGGAGCTCTTTTGGCTGTAAGTAGTGTATAATCTCCCACCACTTCTTTCACCTTATCATCCAGGTGCAAGATATGCCAAATTTTTCAAGTGTATATCTGAGGTTTTTCCATTGGTTGTTATATTTTGTTAGCAACAACTTCCAGCGCACCCAGTAGCAGTGAGACTCGAGACAATATAACAGTGCAAAGTAGTTACCTGTTTATTAGAACATGTTGGAAAAGCTTGTCAAGCCATATTGTACAAAAGATGCAAAAAATCCAACATGGAAAGTCTGTAACAGCAAAAGACAGGCAGCAGGACAAGGAAACAAAATAGGTCAGACGCGTTTCCTTATGTTGCTACATAGACATCCTCAGTGACCATGCCTACTACCCACAATACACTGCCTAATATACAGGGCAGCTGGTCACTCCCAGCAATTAAAGGGCTAATTACAATATAGCCAATCCCATAAGACAGGATAATGTGGGCAAGGCATATCACTGGACATGCAATGTCTAAACTGAAAAAAATGCATATTATAAATGTTTTGTTAAAAATAAAAAGTAATAAAAATAAATAAATTGGGTACTGAAATATACATATAATGTTAATACAAGCACATAAAGACATACTTGCCTAACACATTCAAAAAGTACAAACATATATAAACTAGAATGTACAATTTGTATAACTTGATGTAGTACCACAAAAAAGTAAGAAAAAGTAAATGAAACAATGCTGCTAATGCACAAAAAAATATGAACAAAAAGCTGAAGAAAATAAAAATGTCTAAATATAAACAAAGCTACACTATTGATCTACAAATAGTTTTACGTCCCAATCAAAATTTAAACCTGCTGGCACCCTAGTGCCCAACTGAAAAATCCAGTATACCTCTCTTTTACTGAGAGCAATACCTCTGTTACCACCTCTTGGGTGTCTGGAAATCAGTTGGATCACTTGGAATGTCATCAGTGAGCTATCGGTATTGTGATGTTTTTTGAAATACAGGGAAATGGGGGTAGTAGACTCTGGATCATCAATTGAGCGTAAATGCTCAAGAAAGCGATCCTTTAACGCTCGTGTCGTTTGTCCTACATATTGCCTGAAACACCCTCTGCAGGTCAAAAGATATATAACATAGCAAGAATTGCATGTCATATATTCACAAATATCAAACGTCTTATGATTGTTGGTAGATGTAAAGCTAGTGCCAAAGGACGCATAGGCACAAGACTTACATCTCCTACTTCCACATTTGAAAAATCCAGGTTTGATAGAGAGCCAGTTTCTTTGTGACTGTTGCCGTGGCAACATAGAAGGAGACAGTATGTTCCCTAGGGTCTGTGCCCTGCGAGACACAAAACAAACACCCTCTTTAACAATGTCTACCAAGCTTTCATCAGTGGTCAAAATTGGAAGTGCTTTCCTTATTATATTACAAATTTTACCATATTCCATACTATAGGAAGTGATAAATTTCAATTGCTTAAATTTATCTGTATCCTTTGATCTACCTGACAAGAAAAGGTCTTTTCTGTCTAAAAGATCAACATCTTTCTTAGTTTGTTGTAAAGTTGTAAGTGAATACCCTCTCTGGGCCAATCTGTCAGTTAATTCACTAGAATGTCTCTCATAGCTTGTGTGACTTGTACAATTATGTTTGACCCTCATGTATTGACTTTTTGGAATAGACTTAATGGTATGCTTAGGATGACATGATTTGGCATTCAAAATTGTATTGCCAGCTATATTTTTTCGGAACAATTCAATGTCTATACAAGATTCCTGAACATTACAATTTCCATAGTAAATTGTAGATTCAATGAATTGTTCTGTAGATACGCTAGAAACAAGTCAAGAAGGTCTACTGGACCTTTCCAAATCAACAGAATATCGTCGATATAGCGACCAAAATAATGTATATAATCTCTGAAGGGGTTCCCATCTCCATAGACATGGGACAGCTCCCACCAACCCAGATACAGGTTGGCATAGGAGGGGGCAAACTTCGCCCCCATCACTGTCCCACGCCTCTGGAGATAGAAATCCCCCTCAAAAAGAAAATAGTTATGGGTCAGCAAATAGTCAACTGAGACCTCAATGAAACGCTTAAGAGCAATATCATAGGTGGAAAATGTATCCAAGAAAAATTTGATAGCCAAACCACCTTTGTCATGAGGGATACAAGTATATAAAGAGACCACGTCAATGGTAACAAACATAAAGTCTTCCTGCCAAACTAGGCTTTCAACCTGTGTAATGACATCAGACGTGTCTCTAATATAACTCATAAGACTCAAGACCAAAGGTTGCAGATACCCGTCTATCAGTTCAGAAAGAGGCTCATTCAATGAGCCTATTCCTGCCACTATGGGTCTGCCAGGTGGACAGGTGGCGTGTTTGTGGACTTTTGGTAGATAATGAAAAATTGTCGAAACTGGATGCTCAGTATACAAGAAATCAAAATTGGCTTGTTTAATAACACCATCATACAAAGCCTGCTCCAAAATGATCTTTAGAGCTGATTTATAAAAAAACACAGGATTATTTTTGAGTTTCTCATATACTGTGACGTCCAATAACTGTCTGTAAGCCTCATTTAAATAGTCCTGTTGATTAAGAACCACCACTTTGCCACCTTTGTCAGAGTTACGTATGACAAGCTCCGTCCTGATTGCATGGTCACTGAGGATGTCTATGTAGCAACATAAGGAAACACGTCTGACCTATTTTTTTTCCTTGTCCTGCTGCCTGTATTTTGCTGTTACAGCCTTTCCCTGTTGGATTTTTTGCATCTTTTGTACAATATGGCTTGACAAGCTTTTCCAACATGTTCTAATAAACAGGTAACTACTTTGCACTGTTATATTGTCTCGAGTCTCACTGCTACTGGGTGCGCTGGAAGTTGTTGCTAATGTTATTGTCTGTTGAGCGTGGATGGAGCGCTCTGTTTTCCCTTGCACCAGAGCAGCTGAGTGAATGTGAATACGTCATCACGGACGTCAAGTAAGAGGGTGTGTGAACTACCTGAAGAGCATCACGTGATCGGACACACACGCAGACAGTGTTTGAGCGCTTCCCTAGCTGCATTTGTTGTTATATTTTGTAATGAATCTTATTTGTTTGTTGTTCTCTTTTAGTTTTCCTTGGTAGAGGAGATCATCCCTATTACTTTTTCTGGCTCTGACATTGGCTTTTTTTTTTATACATTTATTAGAATAGCCTCTCTTGCGGAACCTTTCCATCATTGGTACTGCATGTTCATCAAATTTATTAAGGGATAAGCAATTATGCCTTAGTCTTAAAAATTTACCTACTGGAATACCTTTTATGAGGGACTGAGGGTGGGTACTACTGGCTTCCAATATAGTATTAGTGGCATTCGCTTTTCTATGATTTTCTGTGACTATAGATACTCATTCCTTCTTGATTTTTATTTCCAAAAAGGCTAATTTGTTGGCATCAGTTTCACTAGTTAGAAAAATGTTCCTATTATTCATATTTAGCTCATCAATAAAATTTAGCAAACTTTCAAGATTACCATCCCACAGTAGTAGGATGTTGTCCACATATCTTATCCATAGTAGGACTGATGCCTCAAAAATGTCACTAAAAGTATTGAAAATGTCATGTTCTCAGGCCCCTAGGTGGAGACAAGCATATGTGGAGGCACATACCCCACCCCCCCCCCATTGCTGTGCCTCTCATCTGCCTGTAGATTTTGCTATCAAAAGCGAATACTTTATTCTCTAATATAAATTCAAGTAATTCACAAATGAAGTCAGTGTGTTTTTCAAATGTGGGCCTCTTGTTTCCAAAAAGGACCTTATTGATCCTATACCAAATGGGTGTGGTATAGAAGAATAAAGGCTTTCCACATCAAGGGACACTAGTAAGGTGTTTTCAGAAACAGTAATACCATCAAGTTTTTTCAGGAAATCACCAGTGTCTTTAACATAGGAAGGGAGGTTTGCCAGGAAAGGGCACAGAAAATAATCAACATATAGCCCAAGGTTCTCAGTGCAGCTACCAATACCAGAAACAATCGGTCTGCCTGGTGGTTTTGTCATATTTGTATGACCCTTTGGAATTGTGTAAAATACAGGCAATTTGGGGAATTCAGGGTATAAAAACTTTAATTCTTGCTGTGAGATAAGTCTTTCTCTCTTTGCCTAACTCAATAGCTTAAACAAGTTTGACTGTATTGTTTTTGTTGGATTTGTACTTAGTTTAGTATACTGTTCCTGAACTCCTAGCTGTCTTTTGACTTCAAATACATATTTTACCTCAACCATAAGAACTAAATTGCCACCCTTGTCTGCTGGCTTGATTATGACATTAGTGGCTTTTAGGGCCTGTCTTTTACTCCATGTCAAGTTGTCCCCAGTACCACAATATTTTGGTAGTTGTTCAATGTCTCTCTCTACTGATTTCACAAAAATATTGATTGCTGGAACTTGGGACAAAATCGGCATGAAAGAAAACAGCTGGAGGAAAATCTTTCTCCTATATGGCAGCAAGGTCATGGAACTCCCTCCCGTTGCACCTCAGACAATCCACCTCCCTTACAAACTTCAGGAAGGACCTCAAGACATGGCTCTTCGACTGAATTGTCTTCCCTTAGCCCCCCTCCCATAGCACCCTGAGACCCTCACGGGTGATTAGTTTGCGCTTTACAAGTACCCAATAGATAGATAGATTATCAAGGTCAATGTCTTCACCTCCTAGAGATTTGAAGATCTCAAGGGTATCTCTATCCTCTTTTGTTAGAGTGTCTATATGTCTCAGATTTTATCATTATCTTTGCCAATAATAATTTCCTGGCAAATAGATACAGGTCTTTTGTGGCTTCAAATTTATCCAACTGGTGTGTGGGGCTAAATGATAGGCCCTTCTTATGTAGACTATTATGTGCCAAATTTAACCTAAAAGAAGATAGGGTAATAATCTGGAGCTCATCACCTTTGAACCCACCTAGTATCTCCTCCGTGATCTCTCCCTGTTCATTAACCTCTGTTACGGATAGCATTCTCTCCTCCCCCTTTGTTGTCTCATTTGGTATCTCCTTTCGTCTATAGATGAACTTACTAAGGTTCCTCCTTCTCTTTCTGCCACCTCTCCTCCTCCTCCCTCAACCATAGTGTCTCTGAAAATTTGTTATTGTCCTAGTCCCGATTCCTTCTCCATCTGTGTCTGATGCATCTGTACCTGAATCGTACAGTCCTTTTTGGGATTTATACACATAAACTCTTTTTAGTCTATAGTCTTCCTGATCCCTATGCAGCTTACGGCATTTTCTAGATTTAATTTCAGTTTGTAATTTGGAGATAATGTTCTTTGTCTCATCATTTAATTTACTAAAGTTGTGAAAGAGAGTTTTTTTGAATCCTCGGTCACCTCTCCAAAAGAGTAAAAATACATTAATATAGGAGAGAGAAAAAACTTCCCAAACCAGGCTGTCTACAATCAACTAGTAGGCCTGGTAATTATTTGTGCCTTTTTAAAGGCAATGGTGCAGGCCCTTTTTATAAAATTTCAAATTACTAAAAAGAGAGATATATAGGAGGATAACTATTTCCTCCTATAAAAGAAAGGGAATTCAGCACTCTTAATGATTCAAAACAATCTTATTTTATTAGTTTATAATCAAATCTAATTCAAAAGAATCTCTGTGTGACACACCTATTAACCCCTTAATGACCTAGGATGTGCCAGGAACGTCCTACAAAAAAACACCCTTAACGACCAAGGACGTTCCTGGCATGTCCTCTGGGGTTTGAAGCTTTGCGACGGTGGGGCGCAGGTGCGTGCAAGCGAGTGCATGCACGTGCGCACGCCGCATTTACCGTCTGCTAGTATAAAAGTAATTGGAAGGAGGGAGACGGAAGGTGGGGTAAAATGTGCTTGGAAAGGTATCTAGGAGGGGGAGGGTGGGTAGGGTATTGAGGGGGGGCAGCCACACTACAGAAATATAATTTTAAAATTTAAAAATAAAAAACAAATTTTTGGGGCAAATTGGGTACTGACAGACAGCTGCCAGTACCCAAAATGGCGGCAAATAGGTAGAGGGGGGGTTAGAGAGCTGTATGGGGGGGGATCAAGGAGGTTGGGGGCTAAGGGGGATCCTACACTGCAGCATATGTAAATATGCTAAAAAATTTAAAGATACCTTTTATTTTAGTACTTTCAGACTTTCTGCCAGTACTTAAGATGGCGGGGTCAATTGTGGGGTGGAGGAGGGAAGAGAGCTGTTTGGGAGGGATCAGGGGGTGTGATGTGTCAGGTGGGAGGCTGATCTCTACACTAAAGCTAAATTTAACCCTGCAAGCTCCCTACAAGCTACCTAATTAACCCTTCACTGCTAGACATAATACACGTGTGGTGCGCAGCGGCATTTAGCGGCCTTTTAATTACCAAAAAGCAATGCTAAAGCCATATATGTCTGCTATTTCTGAACAAAGGGGATCCCAGAGAAGCGTTTACAACCATTTGTGCCATAATTGCACAAGCTGTTTATAAATAATTTCAGTGAGAAACCTAAAATTTTGAAAAAATTTACGTTTTTTTTTTAATTTGATCGCATCTGGCGGGGAAATGGTGGCATGAAATATACCAAGATGGGCCTAGATCAATACTTGGGGTTGTCTACTACACTACACTAAATCTAAAATTAACCCTAGAGGCTCCCTACCTGCTCCCTAATTAACCCATTCATTGCTGGGCATAATACATGTGTGGTGCGCAGTGGGATTTAGCGGCCTTCTAACTACCAAAAAGCAACGCCAAAGCCATATATATCTGCTATTTATGAACAAATAGGATCCCAAAGAAGCATTTACAACCATTTATGCCATAATTGCACAAGTTGTTTGTAAATAATTTCAGTGAGAAACCTAAAGTTTGTGAAAAAAATTGTGAAAAAGTGAACAATTTTTTTTATTTGATTGCATTTGGCAGTGAAATGGTGGCATAAAATATACCAAATTTGGCCTAGATCAATACTTTGGGATGTTTTCTAAAATAAAAATATACATGTCAAGGGATATTCGGGGATTCCTGAAAGATATCAGCGTTCCAATGTAACTGGCGCTAATTTTGAAAAAAAGTGGTTTAGAAATAGCAAAGTGCTACTTGTATTTATTGCCCTATAACTTGCAAAAAAAGCAAAGAACATGTAAACATTGGGTATTTCTAAACTCAAGACAAAATTTAGAAACTATTTAGCATGGGTGTTTTTTGGTGGTTGTAGATGTGTAACAGATTTTAGGGGTCAAAATTACAAAAAGTGTGTTTTTTTCCATTTTTTCCTCATATTTTATAAAAATTTATTTAGTAAATTATAAGATATGATGAAAATAATTATATCTTTAGAAAGCCCATTTAATGGCGAGAAAAATGGTATATAATATGTGTGGGTAAAGTAAATGAGTAAGAGATAAATTACAGCTAAACACAAACGGTCCCAAACAGTCAGAAAATGGAAAAGTGTTCTTGTCACTAAGGGGTTAAGAGAAACAAAGTAAACCTATGCTGCACATATCTAAGTACAAAGTAACCATTTAGCTAAGAGTAGCTTCTATCTTAGGGCACATACTAAACAGACATGCATAAGTGATATACCACAAGCGTGCTGCTTTAGCACATAAAATGATACAGCGTTGGATTGCTACCCATTGCTCAAATTTTAAATACCAGTAGGATACAAATTCCACAATAATCTTCCCAGTGTATGCTCTCGCCACACTCTAGGTCAGATCTGACTGGAGAAATAATCCTTGGTGTAAAGGTGCAATGTCAATGCAAAATGGGCATTTTGCTTATGTGATCCTGGGTGGAGCAGCTTACATACCCCTCCTGGGACTCCTTTTAGTGAGAGCTTGTGTACAAACGAGTGGCATAATCGTGTCCTGTAAGCCCTCCTGCTCCTCTGACATCACTAAATTTACTTCAATGATGCAGGTATGATGTTTTGTAAACCTTTAAATTATCGCTGTTCCATGGCTTCAGGGAAAGAGTGGCCTTAAAGTATATCTAAACTCTGTATATATCCATGATAATATAATGTAGAATAGGAAATGGAATCTAATGTAATTGTTTTTTTGCGTCTGAGGAGGTGTATGCACTGAGCTATGGGAGAGACAAATCTCCATGTGAATAGATGTATGCTATTTTTATGTAACAAGTTTAAAGTTAAGTTGTGTGTTGGAGCAGAGATAGTATGTCCCTTTAAGAGCTAACAGATAGCTTGCAGAAAGTAGGTTGAGCCATATCAGGTTTAAAAAGGTTGTTCAGAGTTAAGGAGATTACAGCCCTGACGAAGCCCCAGCATTAGGTTGCCTGTGGAGTGAAACACATATGTTGTCGGCAAAGGTCCTTTCTTTATGCTTTACTGGAGGACTCTGTCTGGACATTTTATTGTATAACCTATGCTGAACTCTACATCAGTAAGTGATAGGTACAGAGCACCTGATCCTGTTTTGCTCTGGTATTAAAAGCTTACATGTAGCCATTTTCGGTGGAGGCCGGATATCATTTTAAGATAGCTGGGGATAACACTCTGGGGGTAAGGAAACAGCCACTCTTTCCCTGAAGTCAGATGTCCTATTGAACAGTGATAAGTTAAAGGTTTACAAAACATCATACCTGCATCATCAAAGTAAACACAGTGATGTCAGAGGAGCAGGAGGGCTTACAGGACGCGATTATGCCATTCGTTTGTACACAAGCTCTCACTAAAGTGAGTCCCAGGAGGGGAATGTAAGCCGCTCCATTCAGGATCACGTAAGCAAACTGCCCATTTTGCATTGACATTGCACCTTTGCACCAAGGATTATTTCTCTAGTCCGGTCTGACCTAGAGTGCGGAGAGAACAGCAGTCAAACACCGGGAGGATTTTTCTGGACTTTGTATCCTACTGGTATTTAAAATTTGAGCAATGGGTAGCAATCCAACTCTGTATCATTTTATGTGCTAAAGCAGCATGCTTGTGGTATATCACTTATGCATTTCTGTTTAGTATGTGCCCTAAGATAGAAGCTTAGATAGATTCTTTTGAATTAGGTTTGATTATACAGGGAGTGCAAAATTATTAGGCAAATGAGTATTTTGACCACATCATCCTCTTTATGCATGTTGTCTTACTCCAAGCTGTATAGGCTCGAAAGCCTACTACCAATTAAGCATATTAGGTGATGTGCATCTCTGTAATGAGAAGGGGTGTGGTCTAATGACATCAACACCCTATATCAGGTGTGCATAATTATTAGGCAACTTCCTTTCCTTTGGCAAAATGGGTCAAAAGAAGGACTTGACAGGCTCAGAAAAGTCAAAAATAGTGATATATCTTGCAGAGGGATGCAGCACTCTTAAAATTGCAAAGCTTCTGAAGCGTGATCATCGAACAATCAAGCGTTTCATTCAAAATAGTCAACAGGGTCGCAAGAAGCGTGTGGAAAAACCAAGGCGCAAAATAACTGCCCATGAACTGAGAAAAGTCAAGCGTGCAGCTGCCAAGATGCCACTTGCCACCAGTTTGGCCATATTTCAGAGCTGCAACATCACTGGAGTGCCCAAAAGCACAAGGTGTGCAATACTCAGAGACATGGCCAAGGTAAGAAAGGCTGAAAGACGACCACCACTGAACAAGACACACAAGCTGAAACGTCAAGACTGGGCCAAGAAATATCTCAAGACTGGTTTTTCTAAGGTTTTATGGACTGATGAAATGAGAGTGAGTCTTGATGGGCCAGATGGATGGGCCCGTGGCTTGATTGGTAAAGGGCAGAGAGCTCCAGTCCGACTCAGACGCCAGCAAGGTGGAGGTGGAGTATTGGTTTGGGCTGGTATCATCAAAGATGAGCTTGTGGGGCCTTTTCAGGTTGAGGATGGAGTCAAGCTCAACTCCCAGTCCTACTGCCAGTTTCTGGAAGACACCTTCTTCAAGCAGTGGTACAGGAAGAAGTCTGCATCCTTCAAGAAAAACATGATTTTCATGCAGGACAATGCTCCATCACACGCGTCCAAGTACTCCACAGCGTGGCTGGCAAGAAAGGGTATAAAAGAAAAAAATCTAATGACATGGCCTCCTTGTTCACCTGATCTGAACCCCATTGAGAACCTGTGGTCCATCATCAAATGTGAGATTTACAAGGAGGGAAAACAGTACACCTCTCTGAACAGCTGCACGCAATGTTTATGGTGAACAGATCAAAACACTGACAGAATCCATGGATGGCAGGCTTTTGAGTGTCCTTGCAAAGAAAGGTGGCTATATTGGTCACTGATTTGTTTTTGTTTTGTTTTTGAATGTCAGAAATGTATATTTGTGAATGTTGAGATGTTATATTGGTTTCACTGGTAAAAATAAATAATTGAAATGGGTATATATTTGTTTTTTGTTAAGTTGCCTAATAATTATGCACAGTAATAGTCACCTGCACACACAGATATCCCCCTAAAATAGCTATAACTAAAAACAAACTAAAAACTACTTCCAAAACTATTCAGTTTTGATATTAATGAGTTTTTTGGGTTCATTGAGAACATGGTTGTTGTTCAATAATAAAATTAATCCTCAAAAATACAACTTGCCTAATAATTCTGCACTCCCTATAAAGTAATAAAATAGATTGTTTTGAAGCATTACGAGTGATGAATTCCCTTTCTTGTATAGGAGGAAATAGTTATCCTCCTATATCTCTCTCTTTTTTATTAATTTTAAAAATATATATAAAGATCCAAATAATGGAAGGCACTATCCGGTTTAGTGTAACAAAGTTTACTTATGCAAAATACATATTAACGTTTTCGGGCATACAGGTACACCCGTCCTCCGGCATAAAAATACAAGATACCTTACCACCTTATAAGTGCTCCCCACAATACATCCGTGCAGAGTACACCCAGTGCAACTGCATATGCGTCGGCTGTACTACAGAGTGCCATCTGGGCCAACGGAAACAAGCAAATTTAAAAACATACATAATCATAATGTAACACGTCACAATGTAAACAGATGCCAGGTACCATAGAGGTTATTTTGGAGTTGACCGAATATTGCTTGAAATATAACTATTTCAAATTTGAGAATAGTTTCTATCTGCAAGTTTTGGACATGGCAATGGGGTCAAATGTGGCCCCATGATACGCCAATTTATATATGGCATGTTTCGAGGAGGATGATATAATGTTATTTAAGGATCCTAGGATAAGACTATTCGAAAGATATATATAGACGATCTATTGTTGGTGTGGAGAGGGTCCATAGAAGATCTTGAAAGTTGGTTCTCTAAATTGAACAAACAAAATCAAAACTTAAGATTCAAAATGACCTATGACAAGAAACAGATTGATTTCTTGGACCTACAGATCCTCAAAGTGGGTAATCAACTGACTACTACACTGTTCCACAAACAGACGGATTGCAACTCCTTGTTAGAGGCTACGAGCTTTCACCATCCAAGTCTGAAAAGGGCATTACCAAGATCTCAGCTTAAAAGGGTTTCTGAGAAACAACACGGACTCAGCTAACAAACGGCTAGATTAAGAGTTTGGCGTTAGCCGTCAAAAGCAGCGTTAAGGGGTCCTAACGCTGCTTTTTACCGCCCGCTGGTATTTAGAGTCAGGCAGGAAAGGGTCTACCGCTCACTTCCTTTCCGCGACTCCAGGCTACCACAGATCCCCTTACGTCAATTGTGTATCCCATCTTTTCTATGGGATTTGCCTAACGCTGGTATTTGGAGTCTTGGAACAAGTGAGCGGTAGAGCCTCTACCGACAAGACTCCTACCGCCAAAAAAAGTCAGTAGTCAAGAGCTTTATGGGCTAACGCCGGAACATAAAGCTCTTAACTACTGTGCTACAAAGTACACTAACACCCATATACCTATGTACCCCTAAACCGAGGCCCCCCCCACATTGCAAACCCTATAATAAAAATTTTTAACCCCTAATCTGCCGACCGGACACCGCCGCCACCTACATTATCCCTATGAACCCCTAATCTGCTGCCCCTAACATCGCCGACACCTATATTATATTTATTACCCCCTAATCTGCCCCCCCCAATGTCGCCGCTACCTTACCTACACTTATTAACCCCTAATCTGCCGACCGGACCTCGCCGCCACTATAATAAATGTATTAACCCCTAAACCGCCACACTCCCGCCTCGCAAACACTATAATAAATTTTATTAACCCATAATCTGCCCTCGCTAACATCACCGCACCTACCTACAATTTTTAACCCCTTATCTGCCACCCGCAACGTCGCCGCTACTATAATAAAGTTATTAACCCCTAAACCGAAGTCTAACCCTAACCCTAACACCCCCCTAAGTTACATATAATTTTAATTAAACAAAATAATATTCCTATAATTAAATAAATTATTCCTTTTTAAAACTAAATACTTACCTAGAAAATAAACCCTAATATAGCTACAATATAACTAATAATTACATTGTAGCTATTTTAGGATTTATATTTATTTTACAGGCAACTTTTTATTTATTTTAACTAGGTACAATAGCTATTAAATAGTTCATAACTATTTAATAGCTACCTAGTTAGAATAAGTACAAAATTACCTGTAAAATAAATCCTAACCTAAGTTACAAATACACCTAACACTACACTATCATTAAATTAATTAAATAAATTAACTACAATTAGCTAAACTAAAATACAATTAAATAAACTAATCTATAATACAAAAAAAAACACTAAATTACAAAAAATAAAAAAATATTACAAGAAGTTTAAACTAATTACACCTAATCTAAGCCCCCTAATAAAATAAAAAATCCCCCCAAAATAAAAAAATGCCCTACCCTATTCTAAATTACAAAAGTAATCAGCTCTTTTACCAGCCCTTAAAAGGGCTTTTTGTGGGGCATTGCCCCAAAGTAATCAGCTCTTTTACCTGTAAAAAAAAAATACAACCCCCCAACATTAAAACCCACCACCCACATACCCTACTCTAACCCACCCAAACCCCCCTTAAAAAAAAATAACGCTAACCCCCTGAAGATCTCCATAC
This sequence comes from Bombina bombina, assembly GCF_027579735.1. NCBI lineage: Eukaryota > Metazoa > Chordata > Amphibia > Anura > Bombinatoridae > Bombina > Bombina bombina. The sequence continues at coordinate 728,109,108 of NC_069499.1, forward strand.
CTTGAGTCGTCTTCACCCAACCGGGCCGAAATCTTTATACAAGGTGCACAGAGGAGGTCCTTCATCCGGTAGAAGTCTTCATCCAGGCGGCATCTTCAATCTTCATCCATCCGGAGCAGAGCCATCTCCCAAGGAGCCGACGCGGAGCCATCCTCTTCATCCGGAGTCTTCTAACACAATGACGGTACCTTTAAGTGATGTCATACAAGATGGCGTCCCTTCAATTCCGATTGGCTGATAGGATTTTATCAGACAATCAGAATTAAGGTAGGAAAAATCTGATTGGCTGATGCAATCAGCCAATCAGATTGAAGTTCAATCCGATTGGCTGATCCAATCAGCCAATCGTATTGAGCTCGCATTCTATTGGCTGTTCCAATCAGCCAATAGAATGCAAGCTCAATACGATTGGCTGATTGCATCAGCCAATCGGATTGAACTTCAATCTGATTGGCTGATTGCATCAGCCAATCAGATTTTTCCTACCTTAATTCCGATTGGCTGATAGAATCCTATCAGCCAATCAGAATTGAAGGGATGCCATATTGGATGACGTCACTTAAAGGTACCGTCATTGTGTTCAAAGACTCCGGATAAAGAGGATGGCTCCGCGTCGGCTCCTTGGACGATGGCTCTGCTCCACTCCGGATGGATGAAGATTGAAGACGCCACCTGGATGAAGACTTCTACTGGATGAAGGACCTCCTCTGCGCACCTTGGATGAAGATTTCGACCCGGTTGGGTGAAGACGACTCAAGGTAGGGAGATCTTCAGGGGGTTAGCGTTAGGTTTTTTTAAGGTGGGTTTGGGTGGGTTAGAGTAGGGGTATGTGGGTGGCGGGTTTTAATGTTGGGGGGGGTTGTATTTTTTTTTACAGGTAAAAGAGCTGATTACTTTGGGGCAATGCCCTGCAAAAATCCCTTTTAAGGGCTGGTAAAAGAGCTGATTACTTTTGTAATTTTTTTTATTTTGGGGGGATTTTTTATTTTATTAGGGGGCTTAGATTAGGTGTAATTAGTTTAAACTTCTTGTAATTTTTTTACTTTTTGTAATTTAGTGTTTTTTTTTGTATTATAGATTAGTTTATTTAATTGTATTTTAGTTTAGCTAATTGTAGTAAATGTATTTAATTAATTAGATGATAGTGTAGTGTTAGGTGTATTTGTAACTTAGGTTAGGATTTATTTTACAGGTAATTTTGTACTTATTTTAACTAGGTAGCTATTAAATAGTTATTAACTATTTAATAGCTATTGTACCTAGTTAAAATAAATACAAAGTTGCCTGTAAAATAAATATAAATCCTAAAATAGCTACAATGTAATTATTAGTTATATTGTAGCTATATTAGGGTTTATTTTCTAGGTAAGTATTTAGTTTTAAATAGGAATAGTTTATTTAATTATAGGAATATTATTTCGTTTAATTAAAATTATATGTAACTGGGGGCGGAGCCAGCCATCGCACAGTATGGCTGCAAAAAGCTAAAGCTCCGCGACACCAGACGCTTCCAAGCAGCATCTTTACCACTACAAAGGTGTTAGCCGAATTCTAACAACAGGCATCTGCACTGGAACTCACCCGGAGCACAAAGATCAAACCCTGAATGAGCTGAGTTAACGGAAAGCTACGCAACGCAGTAAACGAAAACGGACAGCATGTTAACTTCGACCTAGATACATGGCGCACCCCACAAGCCTGCACGGATGTGGTTAAAATTATAAAGACACTTGTGGAGGACCGACTCCTAATAAGCTGAAGGTATGTAAAACTTCAACACAAGCCTAGACGCAATGGCATAACATATTGTATAAAAACTCACTAGGCCCCAAGGGCTACGGCATCACCTTACAGGGCAGTAGCACATTAGCACCATAATCAAGCCTTACATATTGCCACGAGGGAAGAGACTTTAAACAACGCCTAAACCTGCACCACTATCCCCTCCATATTTAGGCAGTATAGCCCTACAAAATGTGCACTCATTGAGGAGAATCAGCCCATAGATCACTGGACACCTTGCGATAGCGGAGCAACGCCATTATCACATGCGAGCAGGCCTAGTCTTAAAACGCTGTACCGCCACGCGCAGCACACTATCCAGACACCAGACACCCCTCTAAGCTTTTCTCATAGAGTAAATTACTCATCCCCCATACAACATATAAAAATGGCATCCAAAAGAATATCTAAATCAGACAAGCCAGCGAAAACTCAGACAGCCGCAACAGCTAAACTTAACTTTTTTAAAGTGCTGGAAACTCCGGACCCAGAATCCCCTACATCACAAGATTCAGATGACATGCCACCAGTCACTAGACCTAACACTCAAGGCACTCTGTCAGAAGAACCCCTTACAAGAGCAGACATCGACAACCTCCCTACAAAGGCAGATTTTGCAGCTCTAATCTCACAAGTGGGAAAAATGATAAAGGATGGCCTCAGAGAGGTTAAAAAAAAACTATCAGAGTTAGGAGAATGAGTGGTGCACCTCGAGGAGGACATTGATCAAATCTACAACAATACTGATGTACAAAACAGATCTTTTGAATCCCACGACTCTCTAATTCAACAAATGCAACTACAATTAGAAGATCTGGACAACAGTGGTCGCCGCAATAATATCAGGCTGAGAGGTGTAACAGAGAAAATTGTCCCTACCCAAATTCCACAATATCTACAAGGACTTTTTAAATTTTTACTGAGGGATGAAGAATTGTCAGAAGAATTGTCAGACATGCCCGTAGAAAGAGCCCACAGGGCACTAAGACTGAAACCGCAAGATAACAAACCTCCCAGAGACATTGTTTTAAAAATGCAAGCATTTACAGACAAGGAAAAAATCATGGAAGCCTCCAGGAAACTGAACACTGCAATGTATAGATCACTTGACGACCTATAGGAGTTCTGCAGCAAATTGAATATCCCACAACCCACACCACAGCTTTTGGTGGGATCAGCACCTGAGAAACCAACAACCTCTTCCAGCATACCGAAACCTCAAAGGCCGACATGGAACAGAATAAACAGGAAAAGGCCGCAACCATCCAGTAGCCAATTCAATCCAGAAACTAACCCCCCGTGAACATGCATGCTCATTACTATCTGTTTTAGCTTGTATTGCTATTAATAATTGTTTACCTTACAGATATACCAACACCAAGATTTTCCTCTTATACAGGTATAGAACTTGACTCAGAATGTCTGCAGGTAAAGCAAGTGAGTGAATACACCCAACTTTAAAGTTGTTTAGAATTTTTAAGTAATCCTAATTTGTTTAATATAATTAACACACCTTGTTCATCAGTATAGGAAGCTATAATGTTATGGACGAGGTAGTATACCCTTAAACACTTGGTATTGTATATGTATATATGCAATTGTTGTATATAGGTTATATGTTATGAAGTTTATTAATGTTTGTTATACTGGAACTGGAAATTTGACTCTAGTAACTGCAATGTTTACACTGGCTTGGCAAGTGACACTTACTGACGAACAGAACCCATTGAGTGTATTACAGAACATACACCCCTATACCACTAAACAATTTAGAAGACAGCTAAAACCCCAACACATACTCTAATGAACACACCACAACTCAAGATCATGACACAAAACACAAAGGGGCTGAACTCTCACACAGAAAGATCGTTAGCTCTCAATTGGTTCTCTAAATCTAAAAATGAGATTATTTTCTTACAAGAAACTCATTTTAAGCACAAAGAGGAACCGAAGTTCCATTCTAAAAACTACCCAACCAGCTACTTTTGTTCGCACACACAGAAAAAGAAAAACGGAGTGGGAATTCTACTCCATAAATCCATGTATCTCCACAATATCACCACACACACTGACCCAGAGGGCAGATACTTGATATTGGTTGGGGACCTTTTCAACAGACCAATCACATTAGCGAACATATATGCACCCAACACCGGTCAAGCGAAATTCTTCAAAAAAGTCACAGGGAAACTATTAGAAACAGCGAGAGGAACTACCATCATAGCAGGAGACTTTAACATTGCACTCAACCCGAGATTAGATTGCTCAACAGCCAAAAGCTCTCAGACCATAAACACTATCAAAACAGTCACACAAAGCCTGAAATCCCTGTCTCTCCTAGACGTTTGGAGAATTCACCACCCGACACAGAAAACCTACTCCTTTTACTCGAACCCTAAGAAATCTTACTCCAGATTAGACTACATCTGCATTGATCAATTAGGTCTATCACTGACTAGAGATTCAGACATCACACCAACCCCATGGTCTGACCATTCATCAGTATCACTGACCCTAGATTGGCCTGACAAACCCTCTACAGATTTTAGCTGGAGGTTAGATGATACACTGCTTTTACAGCCTCAAATCAAAGAGAAAATAGACAAAACACTTACTGAATACTTTCATTTCAACAAACCCCCCCAATCCCATCCAATAACAATCTGGGAAGCACATAAAGCGGTAGTTAGGGGAGAACTTATTAAACAGAAAGCCATTCTCAAAAAGAGATACAACTCAGAATACAAACAATTACTAGAACAACTTAAGGAGGCGGAACTTAATCACATGCAAAACCCTGAATTGAATGACACCCTCAACACTCTCACTAAGATTAGACACAACCTAAATAACTTACTAACAACCGAAGTACATAGAAAAGCTTACTACCTAAAGAAACTATATTTTGTTGAGAGTAACAGAGCAGGGCCCATACTAGCTAAAGCACTGAAACGAAAGAGCTACGCCAATTATATAAATAAAATTCTAGACAGCACAAACAAAGAAAAATATGATTGCAAGGATATTGCAAACACATTCAGCAAATATTATAGTCTTCTTTACAACATCACTACAGATAACAGCATCCATAAGAGAACCCTTATAGATAAATACCTAGAAGAAGCAAACTTACCCAAATTAGATGAACCCCTGAGAGTAGCCCTCGATGACCCCTTCTCTGAGCAGGAAGTAGCTAAAGCTATCAATAGCCTACCTACTCATAAAATCCCTGGCCCAGATGGCCTGACGAACGCCTATTATAAAAATTATAAACAAATACTAACCCCCCATTTAACAAATTTATTTAACTCCCTAGAAGAGGATAGCCCCATATCTCCACAACTACTGGAAGCACATATCACCGTAATACACAAAGAGGGCAAACCAATAACAGAGCCTAGCAGCTACCGTCCAATCTCACTGCTAAACAGCGATATAAAAATTTATGCAAAAATTTTAGCACTAAGAATTAACTCGGTCCTACCTGACTTGGTCCACCTAGACCAGGCGGGGTTTATCCCACTTAGAGAAACAAGAGACAACACCATTAGAACTTCTCAGATTATAGATTATGTTAACACTCACAAAATCCCTATGATCACAGTAGCCACAGATGCAGAGAAGGCCTTCGATAGGGTGGCCTGGCCATTCCTTCGAAGTGCACTTCACAGTTATGGATTTGGAAATGGAATAATAGGTAGAATCTTCCAACTATATTCAGCACCCTCAGCAAGAGTCAAAGTTAACGGGGTATTATCCCACCCCTTCAAAATTGCAAATGGAACGAGACAGGGCTGCCCACTCTCCCCACTCCTGTTTGTGCTTACAATGGAAGCCCTAGCGGCTCATATTCGAGCTAACCCAAACATTAAAGGAGTAAATATTGCCCCTAACCATTATAAAATCTCAATGTTCGCTGACGACGTTCTCCTCACATTGACTTCCCCCACATGCACCCTGGTAGCCCTAATGGAGGAATTCGACACCTTTAGCCACCTATCCAATTTCCTAATCAATAAACAGAAATCAGAGATCCTAAATATCTCCCTTCCCCAAAGAGACCTACAACACATTAAGAATATATGCCCATATAAAGTAAAGAACTCCCAACTAAAATACCTGGGAGTCCAGTTGACCCCAAAAATTTCACAACTATTTGACGCCAACTACAAAACTTTATTAACCGCTACCCAACACACCCTAAAAACTTGGAGTGACAAACCGCTATCTTGGTGGGGGAGAATACAGGCCATAAAAATGAGAATCATATATATTTTCCAAACCGTACCTATATCTCTCCCTAAACACTACATCCAACAGCTCCAAAAAAGCATCAACACGTTCATCTGGGGAAAACAAAAGCCACGCATAAATGCGGCCACATTACACAGATCGATCAGAGGAGGAGGGCTAGGGGTACCGAAGTTAGAAATGTACTACTACTCAGTGACCTTGCAACGCATCCTTGACTGGCATAGCAAAAGCAAAGCTAAGGCATATGTCCCTAGACTCTCAGATATTAAAAGCGCCCAAACCCGGATCAGTGTGTTGGATCCCTAAAACCCTAAGACCCGCAGTATGCCAGACCTCCCCAATCTTTAGACACATTTTCGATACCTGGGACCACCTAGTACGAAAATACCCAAAACTATCCTCACAACACTCCCCCTTAACACCGATATCACAGAATATGGAACTCTCTGGAGGGTATGAACCCCTTAAGAACACTAAAGCCACCTGGGATTCACAGGACTCTGTTCCCATAATAGCGCTGTTAGATAAACGATCACTTAAGCCCAGACATAGCTTGACAGATGTACTGAATGGTACATTCTCCTCCTGGTTAAAATATTCCCAACTCAATAATTTTATATGCAATAATCAAGCTAGAGAGAACTTGCTAAGTTCACCCACCCCCTTCGAACAATGCTGCCTGTCAGCAATTCCCACTAAAGGCACCTTATCACTTGCAAAAAAAATGCTAGAAAATGCAGAACTGACCCCCCTCCCATCATATACTACTCAATGGCAACGAGACCTAAAGATACAACTAGGTGAGAAGGAATGGAGGAAAATATTTAACAATGCTCGTAAGTCATCAACTTCCACCATATTTATAGAACTAAACTTTAAAATACTTACACGGTGGTACTTAACACCACATAGACTACATAAAATCTACCCCTCCTCTACAGCATCATGTTGGAGAGGATGTGGGGATCTAGGAACAATGGCACATATATGGTGGCAATGTGACAAGATAAAACCTTTTTGGAGGTTGATAGAACTTCACCTAAAAAACATCATGGGCAACGATTTTACATTATCCTCCATACTAGCGCTGTTCAATCTAAAACCAGGGATCTCATGTAAGATACGATCGACACTGTTGACAATCTGCCTAAACAGTGCGAAAGCCTTAATAGCACAAAACTGGAAATCTCTTTCCGTCCAATCTAGCCAGCAATGGTTATCAAAAGTATCAGAAACCTTACAACTAGAACAGTTTGGATATTATAGGCGCAACCAACTAGACCTATTCCTAGATGTCAGGTTTTATTGGGAGTCACTCTTCAACACACTCAACGCTCAATAAAACCTCTAAATAGTGAGCCACCTTTGACTAAAGTTAGGACCTAACACGAAGACGAGATAGACATGCAGACCACTACCAAGACGCCAACTAAACTTCTTAGCCACAAAGACAGTACGAAGCTTGACCACTTCATAATCACAAAACTCAGTTTCCAGTTGTTACTTTTATTTTCCCGTTACAGTTTGATAAGTTATATTTCCGCTCTATGTCAAAACCCAACTATAAGGTTTCCCCCCCCCATTACTCCATAGTCCACGCAAGAACTCTGCTCACTCAGTCTCATAACGAGATTGCAAAGGATACTATAGAATGGACTGGAAAATCACACACCCACTGTACCATTGTATGATATGTTTAGTGGAAACCCTCTGTACTACTGTATTATCTACAGGGAGTGCAGAATTATTAGGCAAATGAGTATTTTGACCACATCATCCTCTTTATGCATGTTGTCTTACTCCAAGCTGTATAGGCTCGAAAGCCTACTACCAATTAAGCATATTAGGTGATGTGCATCTCTGTAATGAGAAGGGGTGTGGTCTAATGACATCAACACCCTATATCAGGTGTGCATAATTATTAGGCAACTTCCTTTCCTTTGGCAAAATGGGTCAAAAGAAGGACTTGACAGGCTCAGAAAAGTAAAAAATAGTGAGATATCTTGCAGAGGGATGCAGCACTGTTAAAATTGCAAAGCTTCTGAAGCGTGTTCATCGAACAATCAAGCGTTTCATTCAAAATAGTCAACAGGGTCGCAAGAAGCATGTGGAAAAACCAAGGCGCAAAATAACTGCCCATGAACTGAGAAAAGTCAAGCGTGCAGCTGCCAAGATGCCACTTGCCACCAGTTTGGCCATATTTCAGAGCTGCAACATCACTGGAGTGCCCAAAAGCTCAAGGTGTGCAATACTCAGAGGCATGGCCAAGGTAAGAAAGGCTGAAAGAAGACCACCACTGAACAAAGACACACAAGCTGAAACGTCAAGACTGGGCCAAGAAATATCTCAAGACTGATTTTTCTAAGGTTTTATGGACTGATGAAATGAGAGTGAGTCTTGATGGGCCAGATGGATGGGCCCATGGCTGGATTGGTAAAGGGCAGAGAGCTCCAGTCCGACTCAGACGCCAGCAAGGTGGAGGTGGAGTACTGGTTTGGGCTGGTATCATTAAAGATGAGCTTGTGGGGCCTTTTTGGGTTGAGGATGGAGTCAAGCTCAACTCCCAGTCCTACTGCCAGTTTCTGGAAGACACCTTCTTCAAGCAGTGGTACAGGAAGAAGTCTGCATCCTTCAAGAAAAACATGATTTTCATGCAGGACAATGCTCCATCACACGCGTCCAAGTACTCCACAGCGTGGCTGGCAAGAAAGGGTATAAAAGAAGAAAATCTAATGACATGGCCTCCTTGTTCACCTGATCTGAACCCCATTGAGAACCTGTGGTCCATCATAAAATGTGAGATTTACAAGGAGGGAAAACAGTACACCTCTCTGAACAGTGTCTGGGAGGCTGTGGTTGCTGCTGCACGCAATGTTGATGGTGAACCGATCAAAACACAGACAGAATCCATGGATGGCAGGCTTTTGAGTGTCCTTGCAAAGAAAGGTGGCTATATTGGTCACTGATTTGTTTTTGTTTTGTTTTTGAATGTCAGAAATGTATATTTGTGAATGTTGAGATGTTATATTGGTTTCACTGGTAAAAATAAATAATTGAAATGGGTATATATTTGTTTTTTGTTAAGTTGCCTAATAATTATGCACAGTAATAGTCACCTGCACACACAGATATCCCCCTAAAATAGCTAAAACTAAAAACAAACTAAAAACTACTTCCAAAAATATTCAGCTTTGATATTAATTAGTTTTTTGGGTTCATTGAGAACATGGTTGTTGTTCAATTATAAAATTAATCCTCAAAAATACAACTTGCCTAATAATTCTGCACTCCCTGTATATGGAAAACTAATAAAAATTGTTTTATGTAAAAAAAAAAAAATTATATGTAACTTAGGGGGATGTTAGGGTTAGGGTTAGACTTCGGTTTAGGGGTTAATAACTTTATTATAGTAGCAGCGATATTGCGGGCGGCAGATTAGGGGTTAATAATTGTAGGTAGATGGCGGCGATGTTAGGGAGGGCAGATTATGGGTTAATAACATTTATTATAGTGTTTGCGAGGCGGGAGTGCGGCGGTTTAGGGGTTAATACATTTATTATAGTGGCGGCGAGGTCCGGTCGGCAGATTAGGGGTTAATAAGTGTAGGTAAGGTAGCAGCGACATTGGGGGGGCAGATTAGGGGGTAATAAATATAATATAGGTGTCAGCGATGTTAGGGGCAGCAGATTAGGGGTTCATAGGGATAACGTAGGTTGCGGCGGTGTCCGGAGCGGCAGATTAGGGGTTAATAATATAATGCAGGTGTCAGCGATAGCGGTGGCTGCAGATTAGGGGTTAATAAGTATAAGGTTAGGGGTGTTTAGACTCGGGGTTCATGTTAGGTTGTTAGGTGTAGACTTAGAGAGTGTTTCCCCATAGGAAACAATGGGGCTGCGTTAGGAGCTGAACGCTGCTTTTTTGCAGGTGTTAGGTTTTTTTCCAGCCAGCTCAGCCCCATTGTATCCTATGGGGATATCGTGCATGAGCACGTTTTTCCAGCTTACTGCTACCGTAGGCAACGCTGGTATTGAGAGTTGAAGGGAAGGTAAATTATGCTCAACGCTCCCTTTTCTGAGCCTAATGCAGCCACTCAGACAACTCTAAATACCAGCGTTGTCTTAAGGGTGCGCTGTAAAAAAAAGCAGCGTTAGCACCGTGGGTCTTTACCAACAAAACTCTAAATCTAGGCGATAGAATGCTAATTGAAAGAAATGTACCAGAAGTTTTAACAGAGAGGTTATGGTCATATACATCTAAAGAAATCATTGGAAGAAACCTTATCTATGACACAGGATCAAGCCCTGGTGTTGACGACAAGGGAATCGGATAGCAAGAGATTGATATTCTCCACTGATAAAATGAACTTGCCAAATATTCTGAGAAAGAACTGGAATATCCTGAAATCTGATAAAAATCTACCACTTGGTAATGTTGATAGTCCTATGGTAGGGTATAGAAAAGGTAGGTCTCTTCGAGACCAGTTATTACGAACAGACAACAGAGCCAGTTATACCAAAAGAATATGGTTAGGCTCTGAGAGGAACGGATGCTATAGATGTAGTGGGTGTGTTACCTGTAGTGGTCTATCACAAAACAAGTACTTTGTTCATCCATGGTGGAACAAGCGATACACCATTAATTACAGAGTCACATGCACCACCACGAATATAGTGTACATGTTTCATTGTCACTGTGGGAAATTTTACATAGGGAAGGCCCAAGACAACTTGAGGACAAGGATGGCCAACCACAGGTCTTCAATATGCACTGCACTTAATACTGGCACTGCTGAGCAACCGGTGGCTAGGCATTTCTTGATGCACCTACATAGCGTGTCTGACCTTAGGTATATAACCATAGATCACATCCCGGCCCCCAGTAGAGGTGGCAACAGGGCCAAAATGCTCCTCCAAAGGGAGTCCAAATGGATATATATCTTGGATACTCTCATGCTAAAAGGCCTTAACACCAACTTTGACCTCCATTGTTATTTGTAAAGATTCCATTGAGTATTATATCTGCAATGTATTCTTTGGACCTACCTATGACTTAACATTTACTAGGTAAAATTTTGACAGGCTAATGTTTAATTTCTATGACCCATTAGTTTATTTTGTTATTAACCTAGGACTCACTTTTGTGTGACAGTTGGTGTGTTTGACTACTACAATTATATATTCTCACTTTGTCTGATGACAACTGCCTGTATTATATAACATGATGTTTTGTTATTTGAGGGAGATTTCTAGGTAGTAGTTCCATTCTAGATGTACTTTAACAATAGTATGTCAACACAAGTGGGGTTCTCTGTAATAATGCTTTACTTTGCATAGTTCCATTGCATATAATATTTAATTGGTCTTAGGTTTAGAATGACAATCTAGGTATGTGCCCTTATGATCTAATTGTTCTGACCCTTAATGACAATACTCGTAGCTATACAGCTGATTGTATCTATGGTACCTGGTATCTGTTTACATTTTGACATGTTACATTATGATTACGTATGTTTTTAACTTTGCTTGTTTCCGTTGGCCCAGGTGGCGCTCCGTAGTGCAGCCGGCGCATGCGCAGTTGTGCTGGGTGTACTCTGCAGGGTTTCCGGATGAGGCCGAATGGATTGCATGGCATGTATCATAGGGAGCTCTTATAAGTTGGTACGGTATCTTGTATTTTTATGTCTGAGGACATGCGTATGCCCGAAAACATTAATATGTATTTTGCATAAGTAAACTTTGTTACACTAAACCGGAGAGTGCCTTCCGTTATTTGTATCTTTATGTGCAGTTTTTGAAGTGCACCCTGTAGGCTGCAAATGTTGTGAGTGTGCTGGGTTCACTTGGAAGCACTCTCACTTCTTAGGTCAATCTGCCAGGGTGCATGCAGGAGTTGAATAACAATGAACAAATGGTAGCACTCACTGGTCCTTTTAAATTTAAATGTGTAATTTATTTTGTGACGTTTAATTTATTTTGTGACGTTTCGGGGACCGTATCCCCTTCCTCAGACCTGAAACGTCACAAAATAAATAGCACATTTAACCCCTTAATACCGGACCATTTTTCAATTTTCTTACCCTTAATGACAATGGCTATTTTTACATTTCTGCAGTGTTTGTGTTTAGCTGTAATTTTCCTCTTACTCATTTACTTTACCCACACATATTATATACCGTTTTTCTCGCCATTAAATGGACTTTCTAAAGATACCATTATTTTTATCATATCTTATAATTTACTATAAAAAAAATATAAAATATGAGGAAAAAATTGAAAGAAAACACACTTTTTCTAACTTTTACCCCCAAAAGCTGTTACACATCTACAACCACCAAAATACACCCATTCTAAATAGTTTCTAAATTTTGTCCTGAGTTTAGAAATACCCAATGTTTACATGTTCTTTGCTTTTTTTGCAAGTTATAGGGCAATAAGTACAAGTAGCACTTTGCTATTTCCAAACCCCTTTTTTTCAAAATTAGCGCAAGTTACATTGGAACACTGATATCTTTCAGGAATCCCTGAATATCCCTTGACATGTATATATTTATATTTAGTAGACAACCCAAAGTATTGATCTAGGCCCATTTCATGCCACCATTTCACCGCCAAATGCGATCAAATAAAAAAAATTGTTGACTTTTTCACAATTTTTTTCACAAACTTTAGGTTTCTCGCTGAATTTATTTACAAACAACTTGTGCAATTATGGCTTAAATGGTTGTAAATACTTCTCTGGGATCCCCTTTGTTCAGAAATAGCAGACCTATATGGATTTGGCGTTGCTTTTTGGTAATTAGAAGGCCGCTAAATGCCGCTGCACACCACACGTGTATTATGCCCAGCAGTGAAGGGGTTAATTAGGGAGCTTGTAGAGAGCTTTTAGGTTTAATTTTAGCTTTAGTGTAGTGTAGTAGACAACCAAAATTATTGATCTAGGCCCATTTTGGTATATTTCATGCCCCCATTTAACCGCCAAATATGATCAAATTTAAAAAAAAACTAAAATTTTTCAAAATTTTAGGTTTCTGACTGAAATTATTTACAAACAGCTCGGGCAATTATGGCACAAATGGTTGTAAATGCTTCTCTGGGATCCCCTTTGTTCAGAAATAGCAGACATATATGGCTTTGGTGTTGCTTTTTGGTAATAATAAGGCCGTTAAATACTGCTGCGCACCACACTTTTAATATGCCCAGCAGTTAAGGGGTTAATTATGTAGCTTGTGGGGTTAATTTTGAGCTTTAATGTAGAGATCAGCCTCCCACCTGACACATCCCACCCCCTGATCCCCCCTGACCCCCCTCAAACAGCTCTCTTCCCTCCCCACCTCACAATTGTCACCGCCATCTTAAGTACTGGCAGAAAGTCTGCCAGTACTTAAATAAAAATATATATTTTTAATTTTTTTTATTTTTTGTCATACAGTCTGCAGTGATGGATCCCCCCTTACCCCACAACCTCCCTGATCCCCCCATACATCTTTCTAACCCTCCCCCTCTATCTATTTGCCGCCATCTTGGGTACTGGCAGCTGTCTGCCAGTACCCAATTTGCTCCCCAAAATATTTTTTTTTACTTTTTAAATATAAAATGTTTGTTTTCTGTAGTGTAGCTGGCCCCCCTAAATAATCTACATCCCTCCCCCTCCCAGATCCCTTACTAAAAAACAGAGATGCCCCTGCATCCCCCGCCCCCCCCCCCCCCCAGCCGCAACCGCAGCACCGGGTAATGCAAACAGGATATTGTGTGATCGGTTGGGGTATCAACACCTAGGGGCATAATTAGAAATAGCAGCTCCCACCCACCAACTTGTTTGTGCACATACATAGCCAATGCAGATGGGGCCACAGAGTGGCCCTTTCTGCATCGGTATGTGAAATGGGGGATTGTAGTGATGCCTCAATATTGAGGCATCACTACAATCCCTTGTAAGCAGCTGGAAGCGATTGTGATCGCTTCCAGCACTTAAGACAACAGAGGACGTACCAGGTACGTCAACTGTCATTAAGGGAAGTTTTTTCTGTGACGTACCTGGTACGTCCTCTGTCATTAAGGGGTTAAAAGGACCAGTGAGTACTGCCATTTGTTCATTGCTATATATATATATATATATATATATATATATATATATATATATATATATATATATATATATATATATATGTGTGTGTGTGTGTGTGTGTGTGTGCATGTATAATTTGGAGCCCTCTCATACTTTAAAAGATAAAAAATCAATTGTATTCAATTTTAATATTTAATATGTGTTTTATTGCATATTTACTGTAAATATTTTACAATTCAATGTTCTTCACATAGGAGAAAATGTTTCTTGTATTTTTAAATATATATATATATATATATATATATTGATATATAATTCATTAAAAAACACTTTTCTTCTATGTAAAGAACATTAGAATGTAAAATTTGCATAACTAGCTTTGGGTTGAGCACACTTAATCCCCAAAATTCAAAGCATTAACATTATCTAGAAAAGGGGGCAGACCTGTGAAGTGACGGCGAGTGGTGATGTGGTGACATCGCGACTGGTTGACACTTTCGGTCGGTGGGGGAGGGGCCATATTTCTTTGTCAGAACACTTCAAATAATGCCTGTGTGACCTAACTCTAACTACACCTACAATAATAGCCTCACACTGTAAAGTATCGGCACTGAAAATGTGGAGTGACAAACATGGCTGACCCTACTCGTAACCTTTACATCAGAGATTATAATATATCGCACTGCAAGTTACTCCTGCTGGAAGATAAGAAGAAAAGAAAAATCAGATGGAAGAAGATGGAAAACTGAAGATGGAAGAAGAGGACATCTGCCATGAAGAGGACCCACACTATGAAGAAAGAAGAGGACCTCCGCTGGAGTCAAGTTGTTGAGTACAAACTTTGGGGTTTATTTTTAAGGTTTTTTCCCTTTAGTTTAGTAATTTTTTTCCTAAAGGTGCTGTGTCACTTTAGCACAGTGCCCTAACAAATGCCCTTTTAAGGGCAATGGGTTGTTTGCAGTGGGCAATTGGTGGTATAGGGGTTAATAGGTTAGGAAGTTTAATGCAGTAGCCTATTGGTGGTCTAGGGGTTAGTTAGTGCAGGGTTAGTTTGCAGTGGTGGGTTATAGTGGTTAAGGGTTAAGTAATTAGGCTCAGTGCTATATATTTACAAGGGATCCTCTACTTTAAATCGCCAATGTTGGTGACGATGCTGCTTGGAATATTTAGCCAGCATCGCCACTTATTGTGATGTATAGTAAAATGCCCCTCTGCGATGCTGTCTGTAAAGAGTAATGTCAGCACTTTGAATATTTCACCGGCATTCTCAATATTGCAGCCTTGCAGCACTTTCAATCATCAAGGCCTTAGTCTAATGTGTTGACGGGTTAGCACTTGAGCAATAAGTGTTAGGTTTTTTTTTTATCAGTGCGCTCCATTAAAGTCTATGGGGAGAAGAAGTTACTGTGGTCATAATATCAGAAGTCCTGATGTTATTTACTTTTAACTTGTAATATGTGCACTTACCTGTGTGCATTAAAAGTTTAGATAAAAGTTGTTGATAAATGTAACAGAAAATATAATATTAAAAATATAATGGGAGATACAAATTCTTAATTTCAATATGTTATCAAAGGTAAAAATTGCTGGTATTTGTTTAACTAGATCAGAATTATTTTTTTTAACAATACATTACAGATAATAGTTGTATCATTAAATTATATGTAACATCAAGCAGGTGGAAAATGATGTATTGCAAGCCTAAAACATTGCATATATACAAAATGTATGTATTGAAAACAATATTAAAAGGACAGTCAACACCAGATTTTTTGTTGTTTTAAAAGATAGATAATCCCTTTATTACCCATTCCCCAGTTTTGCAAAACCAAGAATGTTATGTTGATATACTTTTTACCTCTGTGATTACCTTGTATCCAAGCATTTTCTGACAGCCCCATGGTCACATGACATTTTATTTATTATCTATTGACTTTCATTTTAGCCAATAGGGCATATTTATCAAGCTCCGTTATTAAGAAGTTATGAAGCAGCGGTCTAAAGACTGCTGCTCCATAACTTGTCCGCCTGCTCTGAGGCGGCGGACAGAAATCAACCCATTCGAATACGATTGGGTTGATTGACACCCCATGTTAGTGGCCATGAATCTGCAGGGGGCAGCATTGCACCAGCAGTTCACAAGAATGCTGTTGGCATTAATCGATGTGCCGCAATATGCAGCGGACATGATACGCTACTTCGTATCATGTCTGCTCTCACATTGGTAAATATACCCCAATTAGTGCAGTGTCTGCCATAATCCACGGGCGTGATCACAATGTTATCTAGATGAACTAGCTCTCCCCTGTTGTGAAAAGCAAATAGAATAGCATGGGATTAGAGGCGGCCTTCAAGGGCTTAGAAATTATCATATGAGCCTTCCTAGGTTTAGTTTTCAACTAAGAAAAAAGGAAAGTTGTTTAAAATTGCATGCCCTATTTGAAACATGAAAGTTTATTTTGGGCTTGACTGTCCCTTTAAAGGGACAATCAAGTCAAAATTAAACTTACACAAGAAAAACTTAAATTTACAGCTAATGCTTTGTCAACACCAAACAAATATAAAGTATTGGCGAAAGAATTAAAGGGACAGTCTAGGCCAAAATAAACTTTCATGATTCAGATAGAACATGTAATTTTAAACATTTTCCAATTTACTTTTATCACAAATTTTGATTTGTTCATTTGGTATTCTTTGTCGAAAGTTTAACCTAGGAGGTTCATATGCTAATTTCTTAGACCTTGAAGCCCACCTATTTCAGATTGTATTTTAACAGTTTTTCACCACTAGAGGGTGTTAGTTAACATATTTCATATAGATAACACTGTGCTCTGGGAGCAGGTACTGATTGGCTAGACAGCAAGTCTGTCAAAAGAACTGAAAAAAGGGGCAGTTTGCAGAGGCTTAGATACAAGTTAATCACAGAGGTTAAAAGTATATTATTATAACTGTGTTGGATATGCAAAACTGGGAAATGGGTAATAAAGGGATTATCTATCTTTTAAAACAATAAAAATTCTGGTGTAGACTGTCCCTTTAATGTGTAAGAAGTCTGAAAATAATTCAAATGTGTAAAAAGGAAAATCAAAAGTGATATATCTGCACATATGATTACAGCGACAAATCAGCATAGAAGCTCACTAAACAATGTCAGTCCAAAGAAGTGTCAATAAATAGAAGTATCAAAGTGATCAGGTGCAGCTCCCATTCACTGGCGTATCCTTGTTCCAGTGGTATACAAAGTCAGATCTAATAGGTTAGGAGTGACGTCTGACTCAGGAAAATTACCGCCAGTGCGGTCACGTGGTTTTGGACGTTAACGGGCAAGAATGTTTTGAAGGCACAAACAGCTATGTGCTGAACCAACTTGGACCACCTACTGTGAGCTGCATCTAACAGAAATCACCACTGATTGTGCGAGCATACCTGTGGACTACGGAAACTCTTATCCGCTATTTTTATTGTAAGTGAGCATGTATTGTGTGCTCTTTTTTTTATCAATAAATGTTATTGAATCGGAGCTGTGCTTCTTATATCTTTCTACTAGATCAAAATTAAAATTTTATAATTCAGATAGGACATGCAACAATTTAAACAACTTTCCAGTTAAGCTATTTTTACTGTAGGATTAATTTATGCCAGTATAAAACAGAGCATGGTTAAAGTTCTACACAGTAAGGGCTAAATTACAATTGACATGCTATTGTTAACTATGGTCGCAATGAGTAACATTGCCACGCTAGCTAGTGGGCATATTACTAACCAAAAATATACTGTTGTGCTTGGGTGCAAACTTTCTTTTGTTGTCAATTGATTAGCGTGCCTTTAGATCTAGCATGAAGTGTAAAGGTTAAAAAAAATTGTCCCCACACATTACATAAGTACAATAAAATAAACTTTTTTTTTATATGGGTTAAAATATATATGGTTTATGACAAGGTATGTGTATACGGTATGTATATAAATACATATGTACAAGTACAAACACAAATATACCCATGTTTATAAACTTTGCAGCCCTTTCCACTCAAATACATTTGTTAAACATAAAAAAAAAATTTTAATACATTTTTATATTTTTTAATATGCTTTTACTTAAATATTTCTTCACTTCAAATAAAATATTCTTTTTCTTTTTAAATATTTAAATGCTTAAGAGAACCATTCCCCCTTAAACAAGTTTTTCACAGTCTAGCCAATCCAGACAAGTCTATGGGGTCAATTTATAAAGCTCCGTACGGAGCATGATGCCCCGTGTTTCAGGCTCGCTGGAAACAGAAGTTATGAAGCAGCGGTCTAAAGATCGCTGCTTCATATCCTGTCCATCTGCTCTGAGGCAGCAGACAGAAATCAACCCGATCGAATACAATCGAGTTGATTGACACCCCCTGCTAGTGGCCAATCTGCAGGCAGCGGCATTGCACCAGCAGTTCACAAGAACTGCTGGTGCAATGATAAATGCCGACAGCGTATGATGTCGGCATTTATCGATGTGCAACGGACATGATACGCTACATCGTATCATGTCCACTCGCACATTAATAAATTTACCCCAAAGACATAATTTGGTAGGTGCAAGGGTTAAAAAACACTCCCTAGTCTGTACTAGACCTAGAAAAAATTCCCAAACTCCTTCGGAAATCCTAAGGAAAAACCCTGACTACAGATTAAAAATCCCAAAATACAATTTAACAAAAATCAATCTAAAAAAATACAATACTGTTATTACTAGCATCTTCGCTAGCGTGGTTTAAATTTTAGACAAAGGCAAAATCTTAAAAAAATGTAATTTATTATGAACAAAAAAAAGTCACGTTGCATTTAAGAGTTAATAATCAACAAGCAACGTTTTTTTTTAAAACAAAAAGGAATAAAAACAGAACTTAATTACTGTACTAGACTAGATATACAGTATGTGCCAATGCAGTTGGCAAGAAAAGATGGTCACTTACGCTGTAATACTCCAATGTAGACTGACAAATTATTTTGTTGAAATCACAGTTCAATAAATTTTTTCCTGAGGTCAGGTTTCTGACCAGATCTTATCTAGAGTGGGCAGGGAAAGTAGTCACCTCCCTTTTATGGCGTGCCATAAAAAGCTCTGCAGCACTTTGTCAAGGTCTAGTGCTAGGATTTCTGGCCACACAGAAGGGATACATTTTGCCACCCCCCCCCCGATTACATACCATCCCATTGCTAGTTGAAGGGATATGAAACTCAATTTTTTTAGAGCATGACATTTTAAGCAACTTTCTAATTAACTCCTATTATCAATTTTTTTTGCTTTCTATTTGTATTTAAAAAGCAGAAATGGAAGCTTAGGAGCTGGCCCATCTCTGGTTCATCACCTGGGTAGTGCTTGATGGTTAAATTCAAATCAAACAGTAGTAGTGGAGCATAGCAAATCAAACAGTGGCAGTACAGCATAGCAAATCAGATAGTTGTAGTGCTGTATAGCAAATCATACAGGGATAGTGCTGCATAGCAAATCAGACAGTGGTTATGCTGCATAACAAATCAGACAGTGGTTGTTCTGCATAGCAAATCAGACAGTGGTTGTGCTGCATAGAAAGTCAGACAGTGGTAGTGCTGCATAGCAGGTCAGACAGTGATAGTGCTGTTGTGCTGCATAGAATATCAGACTGTCTGATTTGCTATGCAGCCACTGTCTGATTTGCTATGCAGATTTTCTGCATGGCAAATCAGACAGTGGTTGTGCTGCATAACAAATCAGACAGTGGTTGTGCTGCATAGCAAGTCAGACAATGGCTATGCTGCATAGCAATTTATTGATTGTTTTACTAGATTTGGATCTCAGTATAATACTAGCTGTCATAAATTAATATGCATATTACTAACATATATAAATAAATAAAGATGAGGGATACAAATAATCTTGCAAAAAGGATTTTGCAGCTACAAATTATCTAACAGCCAATAAGACAAGACAAGTCTGTAGTCACTTTAACACAAACAAGGACATGTGACACTCTTCCAGGATAAGTATACCATTCCACAGCTATCTTAGCCTCTTGCAGTTTTGACAAGCTGACAGTCAGTGTGCCGTGGGCAGCGCGCATAAATAATTTTTCCCTTTGACTCACACAGCTTCAATGCCGGCAGCCAGGCAAATCCGGCGCCCTTGGAGATCAAACATGACGTCATCTATGGTAACCCTCTAACAAAAAAAATGATTACAAAAAAATATGGTTTAAAATATCCTAGTTTTTTTCAACCCAATTGACCTCAGTCTCTGTGGCCTATTTATGAAATCGTCAACTATGTTGCATTCGCCGGCGTCAATACGCTCACCAGACATCTCCAGGAATCACTGCCGCTGACCTGAATACGATATCCTTATTTATCAAAAAAGCTATCAAAAACATGCGCGTCAAGTACGTTGCGAAGAGTATCGGACTGGTGTTAACTAACAGTCATCGATGTCGCAGTTATTCGGGTTTTTCCCAACTTTATTTATACCATTTCATTACTGTCCATGAACAAGCACATTTCTCTAAAGCTAATCTTTTTCATATGATTGATTTATACCTCAACAAACAACATCTCATAGAAAGTTATTTTTATATTTATTTGTTATAGGATACTTTCTTTTTTTTTTAAGTTTCAGAAGGCTTTATTCAAAAATGTACAAATGATACATTCAATGAAAAATACAAATAGTTACATGTGCAACAGAGCTCTGTTATCTTACAAACATTAAACAATGACAGTTTCTTTTTTGCATTGGTTATATACAGTGGGTTGCTAGCAGAGCTTGGTTATGGATTTGCTGATCATTGGACGTGCAACTTTAACATGCATAAGATATTACATAAATGTGTGGTGGAGCTTAATGTGAAACAAAAAGTAGTTGTTCCTGAAGAGAAAGGCATATGTGTTTTTCTTGTTGGTCTACGGAGGTGACCCCCTGACCAGTTTGAGAGAATGAAGCACGGCTTCAAATCTGTTGCTGGAATGGGATATGTGGGTTTGGGATCGGAAGAGATGGAAGAGTGCTATTTGTGGGTGTGTTGGGTGTCAAGTTAAGGTATTCTTCCCATAGGAAGCAGATAGAATTGTAATCGTCTATTTGTTTGTTGCGAGTATAATGATATTTCTCCAATTGGAGGGATTGGGAAGTTGATTCCCTCCAACCTTGGATAGATGGGAGATTGTGGCTTTTCCAATTTTTAGGAACAAGCAAGTCTTGAGAAAGGCCTTTTATAGAGGCCGAAACGCGTTGACAAAATTGGTGAGCATTATTTCATATCTTTTCATATGTTAAAACGTTATTGCACTATGTTGTTGTTTTTTTTAAATTACAGGGATAATCGAAGTTCACATTGCAAAGATCAAGTAAAGTCATCTAGCACATAAAAGTCCATTACCATCACTCATATGGAGAAATTCATAAGGAGGATCATTCACTAATATATTTTTTCTTACTAAATATCACTTGGATTTCATTCTCATTTTTTTCACTTATATTTTTACTATTTTTACACTTTCACACAATTTTACACAATTTTTACACTTACCACTAGTGTTAGGGGGATCCCCCGTTCATATTACACTTTTATATATACACTTGGATTATTTCAATTGGATTTTATATATATTATTTTTCACTTGATTTTTCATCAATACTTGATTTTTCATCACTGTTTTTTCCACTGGATTTCTAGACTCATTAGCTACAACTAAGAATTGCACCACAATTCCTTTGGACAATTTTCTAAAAAACTCTTTTAGAAACTTTTTGTTCTTCTTAAGAGATCATTTAATGTGACTCTTATTTTGTATATCCCCGTAATTGGTGATATTAATTTGTGGAATATTGTATTTTTATTGTATTTTTATTGTATTTTTATTGTATTTTTTACTGCATTTTTTATTGTATTTTCCACTGACCCGATTATGTATTTTTAACTACATGTTCACTGCATCTCATTTTCGTATATGTTACATGGATCCATGGTTTTAATATATGTTCAAATAAATGTTTTTGACTGTTATTCACTTTCTTGTTAGAATCTTCCTTTACCTCCAGTTGGCGCTCTCGGATTGTTTTGTTAATTCCAATGTCTCTATACCATTTATGTGTGAATGAATGGAGGGATGTGTGGTATGGTGTCATGAGCGTTTGATATGAAGAGGATAGAAAGCCCCTATTGAATGTGCCAAGGAAGCAACTACTTTCAAAACTGGTCAGTGAGTGCATAACTGCGTTTTTCTGGAAGTTGAATAAGTTGCATTAATCTGCAAGTTGTTGGTGTTGAAACCAGTTTAGATGTACATTTCCCAGAATGTGAGCAATTTCAGTTAGAGATTTGATTTTTTGGTCGTGAATAATTGTAAGGCAAGGGAGAGAATTGGTGATATTAGTTGTTTGGGTCCTTTGTCGTGGTGGTTGAATGGGACAGTCTGGCTTTTCGCAAAGGGGTGTCATCGGGGAGGGTATTGTGGAGATGTGGTTGCCTTGTCTGATAGATTTGTCCCAAAGTTGAAAGGTTTCTTTGGTGATTGTTGGGATGTTTGTTGGCAGATTCCTTTTGTTAGGAGTTAGCCAGCATTTGCTTTCGAGGTGGGGAGTGTATGATAATGAACTTTCTAGTAGAATCCGTTCTTTATGGATCGAGTGTTTACACCAATGTATAATTCTGGTGTAGAAGGAAGCAAGTCTGTATTGGGCAAGATTTGGGATCCCCAGGCTGCCTAGTTCCCTGGGGTGGTAAAGTGTGGCAGTAGCTATTCTAGGCCTTTTGTGCTGCCACATATATAAGAGGTGAAGGACTTTTGAAGATCGTGGATTAGTGGTTTTGGAATTGAGATTGGTAGGGTTTGGAATAAATATAATAGCTTAGGGAGGAGAATCATTTTGACCGAATTGATTCTTCCCAGCCACGAAATTGGCTTACTACTCCATGATCTCATAAGGGCTTGTATCGTTTCGGCTGTAGCTCTGTAGTTAGAGTCCAGTGTTACCTGGGTGTGTGGGGATATGTGGACTCCCAGGTACTTTATGGAATTGGGTTGGATACGAAAGTGTGCGAGTGATTGAATCGCTTTAAACTCAGTTGAGCTTAATCCAATTGGGAATAATTCTGATTTAGAAATGTTTATCTTAAAATTGGAGGAGGTTCCGTATGTGTGGAGTGTCTGAAGGAGGGGGGAATGGATTTGTGGGGTTGTACAAGCATGAGGAAGAGATCATCGGCATATTGTATTCTTGTTGGGCAATCGTGAATCCTTGGATGTCTGTGTTGCCTCTGATAAGTGAGGCAAACACCTCTATTGCAAGAACAAACAGTATGTGGAGAGAGGGCAACCTTGTATCATGCCATTTGTTATGTCGAATGGGTGGGAAAGTGTGTCGTTTAATTTAATTTTGGCTTGGGGACTATTGTAAAGAGAGACAATCTTTCCAGTGAAGGTTAGGTCGAAGCCAAATTGTGTCAGTGTCGCTTGCAGAAATTGCCAGTCTAGCCTGTCAAATGCTTTCTCTGCATCCATTAAGATGAATTTGGAGGGAGTATTGCTAGTAATGGCGTGTTCTATTAACAGTAAAAATTTGGTGGTGTTGTCTTTGGCTTCCCTGAACGGGGTGAATCCGGCCTGGTTGGTGTGTATAATTGATGGGAGTATGGAATTGATGTGGGTGACTAAGATTTTGGCGAACAATTTGACGTCTATGTTTAGAAGGGAGATTGGGCGAAAATTAGTGGGCATAGTAGGAGGTTTACCTGGTTTCGGGATTACTACCACCTGGGCTTCTAACATTGATTGGGGGAAGGGATTAGCGTCAGTGACCTTGTTAAAGAGTTGAATGAGAAAAGGTGAAAGTAGGGGGGAGAAAGTGTGATAGTATTATCCGGTGAAACCGTCTGGTCCCGGGATTTTCCTGCTGTTGAGAGATTTGATAGCCGCTAGAAATTCAGGTTGGGAATCGGGGATGTTGAGGGTCTGGAGTTGATCGGGCGTTATGGTGGGTAGTTGCGCATGGGAGATATAGGTGATCAAGGGACCCCTGTGCTGGGGTATCTGTTTGGATGTTGTAAAGGGCAGTAAAGTAGAATGGAAGGATTGTAAGATGTCCTTTGTTGTTTTCAAGGTAACGGGAGGGTTGGGTATCTGTATTTCATTTATGTATGATTTTAGTCTCTTTTTTTTCAGGGCTCTCGCCAGGAGTTTGCCCAACCTATTGCTATCATGGTAGAACATACTGTTGGTTTTTGCGCGGATAGTCTGATATTCGATTTGTAGGAAACCTTCTAATGCTTGTCTGGTCTTTTGCAGGTCGGTCACTATAATGGAGTATGTGAGGGATAGCTTGTGAGCTAAGTCGAGGTGAGCAAATGTGTTTGATAGCTTGTTGTACTTTTGTCTATGTAATTTTTGGTGCTGGGCCGTTCGTTTGATTAACTCTCCTCTAAGCACACATTTGTGCGCCTCCCAAACTGCATATTTATTAGTTGTCGAATGTGTGTTTAGGTGGAAATATTATTTATTACTAGTATTAAGTTTTGTGACTGTGTCAGTGTCGTTGAGCAAAGTGTTATCAAGTTTCAAGATGTAAGTTGTAGTAGCTGTATTTGGCCAAGATATTTTCAGTTTCACCACTGAATGGTCTGACCACGATGTGGGGGAAATGTTGCATCTATGGATCAGTGACAATGCTGCCTGGTTGGAGAAGATATAGTCTAAACATCTGTGTGCTTTGTTGGGATGCGTGAAAAAGGTGTAATCTCGGGTTTCTTGGATGGATGAAACGCCAGGTGTCGTGTAATGTAAGGTTCTTCAATCCTGTCCACAGTGCGTTTGTGTTTTTTTGGAAATTGCTATGGTTGGGTTAAAGCTATCTTTAGCTGGTTGTAGCGGGATGTTAAAGTCTCCCGCAACAAAAGTGGGTCCTTTCGCTATATCTACAATTCTATTGAACATGCGTTTAAAGAAGGGGATTTGGTTAGTGTTTGGGGCATAGATATTTATCATGGTGATAGGTCTACCGTAAAGCAGGCCTACCAGCCCCAGAAATCTACCTTCTGAGTCCTTAGTGAATGTGCATGAAAGGGAGTGACTTAAATATGAGGATGCTAACCCCGCCTTTCTTTGAGGTGTTGGAGCAGTGATAATGGGAGCTAAATGTTTTACTGAAATATTACGGCTCCCTATTTCTTCTAAAGTGAGTCTCTTGCAGGAATAGAATATCAACCTGCCTCCTCGCTAGGTCTAAGAGTGCTTTGGATCATTTGTGGGGCGAATTCAATCCTTTGGCATTTTGTGTCAGAAGGGTTAATTTACGAGTCATTTTATCCGTAGTCATGGGTGTCATGTTGTATTTGCTGTTGCATTCTGTCTAGTTGTATTGGTGTGGTAGTGTTATACGATATCTCTGCAGGAAGAAAACATTTACATAACAAGTAACAAAACAATAGTTCAATCTTGTCTAAGATTGTAACATTATAAACAGTAACAAACATGAACATAGGTACATAAAACAAAAAGTCTCTGTTCCTATTATAGGGCCTAAATGAGAGTGGTTCGGGGGTGCAACCACAATTCGCCCTATGGGTGTTATTAGTTTATTAAATTTTAATGGTTGGGAATCCTGATCGGACTCATGGGGGGAAGAAGGAAGGGAATGGAAGGTGGGGAAGGAGAAGAAAGGGAAGGGAGGCAAAGGGAGGGGGTGGTGGACATGTGAAGAGGAGGGGGGTAGGAAATGTAGAGGGATTATAATATGCAAGCATAATAGCTTAGGGAGTAGAATAATTTTGACTGAATTGATTCTTCCCAGCCACGAAATTGGCTACTTCTCCATGATCTCGTAAAGGCTTGTATCATTTTGTCTGTAGCTCTGTAGTTAGAGTCCAGTGTTACCTGGGTGTGTAGGGATATGTGTACTCCAAGGTACTTTATGGAATTGAGTTGGATGCGAAAGTGCACGAGTGATTGAATCACTTTAAGTTCAGTTGCGCTTAATCAGATAGTGAATAATTCTGATTTAGAAATGTTTATCTTAAAATTGGAGGATGTTCAGTATGTGTGGAGTGTCTGAAGGAGGGGGGAATGGATTTGTGGGGTTGTACAAGCATGAGGAAGAGATCATCGGCATATTCTTTTCTCGTTGGGCAATCGTGAATTCTTGGATGTCTATGTTGCCTCTGATGAGTAAGGCCAACACCTCCATTGCAAGAACAAACAGTATGGGGAGAGAGGGCAACCTTGTCTCATGCCATTTGTTATGTCAAATGGGTGGGAAAGTGTGTCGTTTAATTTAATTTTGGCTTGGGGACTATTGCAAAGAGAGAAGATCTTTCCGGTGAAGGTTTGGTCGAAGCCAAATTGTGTCAGTGTCGCCTGCAGAAATTGCCAGTTTAGCCTGTCAAATGCTTTCTCCGCATCCATTAAGATGAATGGGGAGGGGGTATTGCTTGTAATGGCGTGTTCTATTAACAGTAACAATTTGGTGATGTTGTCTCTGGCTTCCCTGAAGGGGGAGAATCCAGCCTGGTTGGTGTGTATAATTGATGGGAGTATGGCATTGATGTGGGTGGCTAAGATTTTGGTGAACAATTTGACGCCTATGTTTAGAATGGAGATTGGGCAAAAATTAGTGGGCATAGTAGGAGGTTTACCTGGTTTCGGGATTACTACCACCTGGGCTTCTAACATTGATTGGGGGAAGGGATTAGCGTCAGTGACCTTGTTAAAGAGTTGGATGAGAAAAGGTGAAAGTAGGGGGGAGAAAGTGTGATAGTATTTTCCGGTGAAACCATCTGGTCCCGTGATTTTCCCGTTGTTGAGTGATTTGATAGCTGCCAGAAGTTCAGGTTGGGAATCGGGGGTTGTTGAGGGTCTGGAGTTGATTGGGTGTTATGGTGGGTAGTTGTGCATAGGAGATATAGGTGATCAAGTGACCACTGTGCTGGGGTATCTTTTTGGATGTTGTAAAGGGCAGTATAGTAGAATGGAAGGATTGTAAGATGTCCTTTGTTGTTTTCAAGGTGACGGGAGGGTTGGGTATCTATATGTTGTTTATGTATGATTTTAGTCTCTTTTTTTTCAGGGCTCTCGTCTGGAGTTTGACTGACCTATTGCTATCGTGGTAGAACATACTGTTGGTTTTTGCACGGAGTGTCTGATATTCAATTTGTAGGAAACTGTCTAATGCTTGTCTGGTCGTTTGCAGGTCAGTCACTATAATGGAGTCTGTGGGGGATAGCTTGTGAGCTAAGTTGATGCGAGCAAATGTGTTTGATAGCTTGTTGTACTTTTATCTATGTAATTTTTGGTGCTGGGCCGTTAGTTTGATTAACTCTCCTCTAAGCGCACATTTGTGCGCCTCCCAAACTGCATATTTGTTAGTTGTCGAATGTGTGTTTATTTGGAAATATTATTTAATATTAGTATTAAGTTTTGTGACTGCGTTAGTGTCGTTGAACAAAGTGTTATCAAGTTTCCAGATGTAAGGTGTAGTAGCTGTATTTGGCCAAGATATTTTCAGTTTTACTACAGAATGGTCTGACCACGATGTGGGGGAAATGTTGCATCTATGGATCAGTGACAATGCTGCCTGGTTGGAGAAGATATAGTCTAAATGGCTGTGTGTTTTGTTGGGGTGCAAGAAAAAGGTGTAATCTCGGGTTTCTTGGATGGATGAAAAGCTAGGTGTCGTGTAATGTAAGGTTCTTTAATCCTGTCCACAGTGCGTTTGTGTTTTTTTGGAAATTGGTACGGTTGGGTTGGAGCTATCTTTAGCTGGTTGTAGAGGGATGTTAAAGTCTCCCTTTTGCTATATCTACAATTCTATTGAACATGCTTTTCAAGAAGGGGGCTTGGTTAGTGTTTGGGGCATAGATATTTATCAGTGTGATAGGTCTACCATAAAGCAGGCCTACCAGCCCCAAAAATCTACCTTCTGAGTCCTTAGTGGTTTGAATGTGCGTGAAAGGGAGTGACTTATGTAGGAGGATGCTAACCCCGCCTTTCTTTGAGGTGTTGGAGCAGTGATAATGGGAGCTAAATGTTTTACCAAAATATTTGGGTTCCCTATTTCTTCTAAAGTGAGTCTCTTGTAGGAATAGACTATCAACCTGCCTCCTTACTAGGTCTAAGAGTGCTTTGGATCGTTTTTGGGGCGAATTCAGTCCTTTGGCATTTTGTGTCAGAAGGGTTAATTTACAAGTCATTTTGTCTGTAGTCATGGTTGTCATGTTGTATTTGCTGTTGTATTCTGTCTAGTTGTGTTGGTGTGGTAGTGTTATACGATATGTGGAATGGTAGCATTTGCGTGAGTGGGTGAATCTCTGCAGGAAAAAAACATTTACATAACAAGTAACAAAACAATAGTTCAATCTTGTCTAACATAACATTATAAACAGTAACAAACATGAACATAGGTACATAAAATAAAAAGTCTCTCTTCCTATTATAGGGCATACATGAGAGTGGTTCAGGGGTGTAACCACAATTTGCCCTATGGGTGTTATTAGTTTATTAACTTTAAATGGTTGGGAATCCTGATAGGACTCATGAGGGGAGAAGGAAGGGAATGGAAGCTGGAAAGAGAATTAAGGGAAGGGAGGCAGAGGGAGGGGGGGGTGGACATGTGAATAGGAGGGGGGTAGGAAATGTAGGGGGATTATAATATGAAAGTATAATAGTTTAGGGAGGAGAATTATTTTGACCAAATTGATTCTTCCCAGCCACAAAATTGGCTAACTACTCCATGATCTCGTAAGGGCTTGTATCGTTTCAGCTGTAGCTCTGTAATTAGAGTCATGGGTTTGTGAGATGCAGTGACAAGGTTTTTGTTGAGGTTACTTGCCTATCCCAGGGAGGACACATCACCCAGGAATCAAGTCCTGTTGCTACAGCTCAGAAATTAAGGGTTATATCGTTAATTATGAGTTGTTATGAGTTGTTAGAAGAAGCAGAACTGGTGGTAGTGTGTGTTCTGTTGGTGGCATCTTTTGTCTTGTTTTTCTTAGGTATGGCAGTATGCCAGGATTCTCCTGGAGTGCTCTGTCTTTTGGGGGTTTGAGAGCTCGGTGGCTGAGAGGGGGGGTGTCTGAGGGGGGGTCTAGTCTGAGTGTTGCACAGAAGGTCTGAATGTCTGAGGGGGTCTTGCAGGCTACGCGGGTGCTATTGCTGATTGTCCAGAGATTGGTTGGGAAGCCCCATCGGTATGATATTCTTTTGTTTCGTAGCAAGGTGGTGAGGGGTGAAAATTCCTTCCTACGTTGCAGGGTACGGGTTGTCAAATCCTGGAAAAACTGTAGAACGTTGCCCCTGAACCTCACAGGTTGATTTTTGCCGGCCTGATTTAGGAGCATTTCCTTCTCCTGAAAATTCTTGAGACGTATTACGGTAGGAAGGATCCTTTAAATGATGAAACAGGTCCTATCGATATACAGGAAAGTCTCTTGGCAATACTGATTCAGGTACCCCCCTGATATGCATGTTTTTGCACCTGCTTCGGTTCTCTAAATCATCAAGTTTATATTGACGAGAAAGAATGGTCTCTTGTTGAGAGGTTAGTTGTTCTGTCAGCTGTTGGACATCTTCTTTAATGATATCTTGATTGCTCTTTAAGGTTTTAACCTGAAAGCCTAGCATGTGGATATCCTGTTTCAACTCCTCCAGTTCTTCTCTGATGCAAGAGCGGACTATATTCGCTATGTCTTGTTTCGAGGGTAAGCTTTGCAAAAAAGTTGGAGATAGCTGACAGTCCACGGGTAAATTTCTGCTAGATTAAGGCTCTTGTGACTGTGCCTGAGTGGGTTTTTCCCTAGGTTTGTGGTTAGTAGTGGAGGTATTCGCTGAATCAGGACACTGCAAAAGGAGGACATGATGTTTGTTTTCCCCGATATAGGTTTCAACATTCTGTCCTGTTAGTGTTACGTTTGGATGCCATTTAAGATAGTGGCTGCTCCCAAAGTGGCCCTGTGGTAGCTGAGGTAATGTTGTCCTGAGGTGTGCTAAACTTTGGCTTTGCGTGCAGTAGACAGGCAATAAATCTGAGCTGCTGGAGGGGTTATTTAATGCATGACAGTGTGTTGGTAGTTAATGTCTGCTATTTGCAGAAGGAGTTATTTTTTTTTTACCCTTATTTTATTTGTTCCCTCACTCACAATAGCAAAATGAGGAGGGAAGCCTTGGGTATTGAGAGGAGTTTGTGAGATCAGGAGTGTTTGGGCCTGTTTGGGTATTTATATGGAGACTGCAGGGAGGTATGTGGAAATGGCTAGGTCCTTTTTTTTTATTGCCAGAACTGGTAAGCTGAGGATGAGGGAAGCTCGCGGGGAGTAGTGAGCAGAGGCAAAGTGGCAGTCTCTAGTGAGGTGTCAGGGGGTTAGGAGTAAGGGGAGGTGCTTACTTTTTGGGAGGCTCCGGTCCCGTGGTAGGCCCAATCCCCGGCCTAAATTTCTGGCTGCTGTCTGGCCTTTGCTGTGGGATCTGTGTAGTTGGTAGTTGTGTTGTAGTGTGGCCAATCCTCAGAGGAGTAGACTGATGCTGAGGTATATTTGATGGGCCTACCCATGACAAAACGGAGCTCCGTGGTAGGCCCAATTTTTTTTCGATCCGGTCCATGATGCAGGGGCTGTTTCTTGCACCCTGGCCTCCAGTTTTCTATGCTGATGGGTATTGGTACCTCCTTGGGTGTCCGATTGCGGCCCCTAAAGCCTGATCGAGGGGCAGTCTTGGTGTCTGGGGCTTGATGCGGCCCTTTTGCGGCCGTCCGTGTTGCTGGTCTCTAAGCGCAGCAATTTAAAAAATTCCTCCTCTGGATTGTAAATATGGTTTGTTGGGGGGCTAGGATGCCCTTTGGTGGGTTATATGGGAAGGGATGCCCAGGATTCCCAATAGATTAAAGGGCTTATGTGTGTGGAGCTCTTGAGTTATGCTGCTCTCGTGACAGCTGCCGGCTCCGCCCCCGTTATATACTTTCACAGAAATTAATGTGTATTTGTATTTCTAGGAGTCATATTTTGGAATCATCCAATAAAATGAGAGCTGCTTAAATCCTATTGGCTGATTTGAGCAGCCAATAAGATTTTAGCAGCTCTAATTCCTATTGGCTGATTCAAATTTTTCAGCCAATAGGAATGCAAATGACGCCATCTTGGATCCCGTACCTTGCATTGAAGATTCAGTGTACGGTGGTGACCGTATGAAGGGGATGCTCTGCACCAGATGTCTTCAGGATGGATCTGCTCCATGCCGCCGGGATCAAGAAGCCGCCTGGATGAAGATTGAAGAAGCCGCCTGGATGAAGACTTCTCGCTGCTTGGATGAGGAATTCGGTGCCGAGATGAAGATTTTTCATACTTTAGTGTTTGTTATTTTTTGTAATTTAGTATTTTTTATTTTTTGTAATTAGATACTTTGTAATTTTTAGATAGTGTTAGGATTTTTTTAATGTGTAGTTTAGTTTAATTTAATTGGTAGTTAGTTTAATTTTAGTTTAATAATTATATTAGTTTAATTTTAGTTTAAACTTAGTTTTTTTAATTTGACAGGTAAGTTTTAAGTTAATTTAAGCTTGGGAAATTGTAATTTCAATCTAAAGTTAGGGGGGCGTTAGGTTTAGGGTTACTAGTTTAATTTAGTTTATTGTAATGTGGGGGGATTTTGGTTTAAGGGTTAATAGTTTACTTTAGTATATTTTGTTGTGGGGGCTTGCGGTTTAGGGGTTAATAGGTTTATTATAGTGGCGGTGGTGTAGGGGGGTTAATAAGTTTATTATAGTGCTGAAGATGTCGGGAGGACCTCGGTTTAGGGGTTAATAGGTAGTTTATGGGTGTTTAGTGTACTTTGTAGCAGTTTAGTTATAAACGTTTTTAGCGTAAAACTCATAACTACTGCTTTTAGATGGCGTTACGGATCTTGTTGTTTTAGGCTGTAACGTCGTTCTTTTAGCCAGAATGCAAAACTCGTAATAACAGCACTATGGGAATCCCATTGAAAAATGTCATTTTTAAGAGTGAGGTACTGATGTTGCGTTACAGGCTAAAAAGCTTGCAGAACACCTATACGTAATGGCTGCGTTGCTGTTTTAATGCTGAAAATACCATATTTTCAGCCTTAAAAGATAAACGCACAGACTTGTAATCTAGCTGACTCTAATCTAGCTGACTTCTGAGAGGGTAAACAGGGCAGAAAGAGAGAAATTGCAGAGGAAAAGTGAAAGTGGAAAAGAAGATAGAGTTAAGAGAGAATGGAGAAAAAAAAAGAGTGAAAAGATATGAGAAAGGGGAAATAAATAGTGTAAAGAGAAGATATGGGGGGATATTTATCAAAGTTCTGGCGGACCTGATCCGACAGTGCGGATCAGGTCCACCAGACCTTGCTGAATGCGGAAAGCAATACTCTCTCCGTATTCAGCATTGCACCAGCAGCTCTTGTGAGCTGCTGGTGCAACGCCGCCCCCTGCAGATTGTCTGCCAGCAAGGGGGTGTCAACCAACACGATCGTACTCGATCGGGTTGATTTTTGTCGATGTGTGTCCACCTCCTCAGAGCCGGCGGACAGGTTAGCGAGCCTGCAGAAACACGGGCCCTCAAGCTCCATCCGGAGCTTGATAAATGGGCCCCATGGTCTGAGAGAGACTTGGACAGGCTGCATTTAGGCAGAAGATGAGGGTAAAAAGAGAGATTGAAGAGAGGAGGGAGTCGAGAAAGATAGTTAAGAGCAAGAAGAGAGAGATTATAATAAAAAAATAATCTCCAGGTGTGCTATGACCTTCAATGACTGTCAGCACTCTCTGCACTCTCTATGTTCAACAACGTCCTTTTCAATCCAATTGTTGTCTTCCCCAAAACCTCTAGTTACATTTTACAACTGCTATGAACTTATTTTTGTATATTTATTACTGTATGTAGCATTATTTATTTTGTTATGGTATAAAATAAAAACAATATTACAAAATGTTTCACAATGGCTCAACATATGCAAAGAGGAGGTTAAGTAGTGGGTGTGGTATGGGTGGGATTAGAAGTGTTGACAAAACATTTTGTCCTGGCTAGTAGGTTAGGACTTGACATTTTGAGCCCTGTATATATATATATATATATATATATATATATATATATATATATATATACATATATATATATATATATATACATATATATATATATATATATATATATATATTCATTTTTAATTTTGTTAATAAAAAGAACATTTTCTTCTATGTGAAGAACATTGGAATGTAAAATATGCATAACTACTTGAGATGTGCAGGGTAAGAAAACTTAATTTTAGAGAAAAAAAAATTGTTAATAACATTCAGCAAAATTTGCTTCCCCAAATATTCATTGGCTGTACTATTCAGTTTTCTTTAGTTTAAAACAAAACAAAAAATAGTGTTTGCTCCCCAGAGCATGGAGAACACGTTAAGGTTAGTATTAATGCTTAAAAAAAATAAAACAAAAGGAAACAAATTAATGCAAATTAAAACTAAACAAAAATGTGATTTTCGTGACCAATGTGCATTCATCTGAAAACGAATCCACACCTCTAATTACTATCTTCAGTTTTAGCTCAGTTGGTCTAATGCAGACAGGGTTAGCGCATGAGCAATAAGTCTATGAGGAGGAGTAGTTAACATGGTACTGAAGTTAGTGCTCATCAGATTTCGCTTGCATGCTAACTTTTTGCTTTCAACTTATAATACACATGCTAACTCGCCCCCGTTGAAAGCGTGCAAATGAAAAAAAGTTTACTTAAAGCACAGCGTGCAAGTGAAAAAGTCCTTAAGCGTGCAGTTTGTAATCTAGTCCTGTTTTTTTTAAAATAATTTTAATTTTATTTCTTCTTAATTTTGTAGTAGAAATGCAACTACAATTATAAATGCCTGTTGCTCTCTCTGCAGCACTAAGCAATATTGCCTTGCAGTAACAGAATAAAAGAACTTCTTCAAAGTTCAATAACCCTTACTTTTGTTGCTATTAGGACATAGTGTATTCATAACATAATCAAAATTGATATGCAGAAGAAATAAATGCAAAAGTTTCAAATCATAGTAAATTGGATAATGGTGTTTAAAACACTTTTTAAAAGACTGTAACCTTTTTTTACATAACACAGCAGCCTTTGCACAATATCAAAATAGATGAATATGCACTTTTACTACTCTCTTTCCCAGCCTTATGGTTTATATAATTCCATAGTTCCATTTAGACATTTTTTGTCATTACTACATACACCATTATTGTAGAATCTTGTAGAATACTTTGAATACTTCTCATGTAATATGGTGGGTTGCTTGCTTCAGCAAAATTCTTTAAACTGTGCTACCTTAAAATGTTAAATACTTTTCAAGTAATTGTTCCTAATTAAAATGATTTTTGAAGTTTAAGGTAATTAATTAATTAATGCTCAATAAAATCCCCATCTATACCTAGCAATACTGTAATTTCCTAATGTTCCCATGGATATTAAGAGGAAGAAACATTTAAATCTATAATAATTGGCCTAAAATCCTCATCTTAATAGCATTTACTATCTCTAATCACAAATCACCCTCTGTTCTTGGGGTTTCCTATATGGTAGTAATCAAAATCTTCTATATAAATCAAAGCAATATAAATTCCCAAAGGCTTCATATTTATTGCTTCTTCCATATAAAATGACATCTGAGTTTTACACCTTGAATATATTTTATCAAGAAACAAACATTTACATTCTCAGACTTTGTTTTCACCCACTGAAAGAATAAATGGTAAATAATTTACCAATAATTTTCACAGCATGGATCTCTTTATGTTGTTTAATATACTATGGAATGGTTCAATGGAAAGTATATGCTGCAAAGGGAAAGTGAATTGGTTCCATTATACATAAAAACCTACAGCACTCACTCTAGCATTTAGTGATGTATATAATGCAAAGTAGCCTCAATGGATTACTCTACTACATGTTAATGTTTTCCTGAGTAAATCCTAGTTTACCTTGCCAACTGCATTTTAGCAGCATATCATGACAGATTCAGCAAATAGAGTCCTCTAATGTTATCTATGTCTTGTTTATGGTTAATAAACCTGGCTCTGGCCAATAACAAGACATTTTCTCAAAACATTTAAAGCTCTAAAAATAATCTCAAACAACAAGGCTTAAACTACATAGCAAAATGCCTTGTAGACACAAATTAAGATAATGTGAAGGTGAAGAAAAAGTGAAATACAGACAGTATTGGAAAAATACTACTATAGTTTACCTTTCAGAGAAAAGAAAAAGGAGAGAAAAAAGATACAATACCCTTCACCACTTAATATGGGGGGAAAATAAATCATTACTGACTTGTAATTAACTAGTATAATTTTGTAGACCTGGTTATATGGAGAACAAGGCATTATATTTTTAAAGTGCTAGAAATGTTATTTGCAGTTGGAAAATGTTGTGCATGGTCTTATAAAGTGGAGTTAATGATGGAATTTGGGTGAGGTGAGCAAGTTTGAAAAAAAATACCTAAAATGCATAGTTCAAATAGGAATTCCATCAATCTTAAAAAAATAGATGCCCTTTTTTGTAGCATTTGGAATACAGTTAAATTTCGGCTACAGTATTTCCTCATTTGGATCAAGGTACTAAACACTTCTATAAATAAATGGGCTTGTTCCAATCTTATTGATCTTGGTTATCAGCACTTTTTCAGCTCCCAATATACATTTTCCGACTTTGGAATAATCACAAT
This sequence comes from Bombina bombina, assembly GCF_027579735.1. Taxonomy (NCBI): domain Eukaryota; kingdom Metazoa; phylum Chordata; class Amphibia; order Anura; family Bombinatoridae; genus Bombina; species Bombina bombina. Next base: position 728,144,914 of record NC_069499.1, read on the forward strand.
CGAAATGATAACACCATTTGAGTACTGGAAAAATATCAGATCTGATAGAAAAGTCACTATACAATGCATCGACAGCATCCACTTTGGTGATTACAATCAATTTTCTCAATATTTTTCAGGAATATTTTGTACCACACCAAAATTTAGACAGCATCATCTAGAAATGGTGTTTAGTCAACATCGGCCAGATTACGAGTTTTGCTTTAGGAGCTGTGCGGTGCTAACGAGCAGTTTTTTCTCACCGCTCACTTACCTACAGCGCTGGTATTACAGGTTTTTCTAAACCCGGCGTTAAAAGACAAGAAGTGAGCGTAGAGCAAAATTGTGCTCCATACCGCACTCCAATACCAGCGCTGCTTAAGTGTTAGGTGTTAGTGTAACTTAGGTTAGGTTTTATTTTAAAGGTCAATTTGTATGTATTTTAGCTAGGTAGTTATTAAATAGTTAATAACTATTTAATAACTATTCTATCTAGTTAAAATAAATACAAACTTGCCTGTAAAATAAAAATAAACCCTAAGCTAGCTACAATGTAACTATTAGTTATATTGTAGCTAGCTTAGGGTTTATTTTATAGGTAAGTATTTAGTTTTAAATAGGAATAATTTAGGCCTAGATTTAGAGTTTGGCGTTAGCCGTCAAAACCAGCGTTAGAGGCTCCTAACTCTTGTTTTTTACGGACTCCGGTATTTAGAGTTCAGTTACCGACACTCAAAAATCACCCAACGCACAAATCTCTACCGACAGCTCAAACCCAGTAGTTAACATATACCGACAAAATAAACATCCACGAATCACAAAACAAATATTACACAAAGTACACTTACACTCATACAAACACTACACTATATTTATTTTTCAGATTTAATAATTTTTCATCAAAATACAAAGGATCAAAGTTGCGAGATCTCGGGTGTTAGAAAAAAAACAACACAAATCCATTTTCCCATTGACTTACATTGACACACGGGAAAAGACCCTCATATAGCTACATCTAACTAATAAGATTATCACAAACATACACTCATCGATGCATACAAACAATATGCACCACATTACATACACAAAAACGTTATTTATTACAAAATGAACACGATTTAGTTACTTTTTCACACAAGCTCATGACGTCACTTACTTTACGAGGAAAACCAGTCTTTGAAAAAAATGTGTCCAAAATTTTGAGCCTCCATTGACTTCTATGGGGAAGACGTGCTCGTGCACGCGACAGACAGATTTCCTTAACGCACGCAAAAAGCGTAGACAAAAAAACTCCAAATACCAGCGTTAGAAATGTGAAAAAAATACATGCTTTTCTGCGTTAGACCCAGCTATGATAAATAGATCAAGAAATGACTATTTCCCTATGGTGGACTTATGGATTGTACTTATTGAATATTCACAACAGCATTAAATTGTTTCATACTTTTATATTACATCAACTACAAATCAACATCACTAGTAACAAACTTTTTCATCAAAAAAATCACATTTAAACGGACAACAAAATGATTTAAACTTTTCAGGATTCACAAACAGTACACAATGGGAAACACTTCTCATTTACCTTTATTATTGCATTTCATTTATTCAACTCATATGCTTGCAGCAACTGCATATCTACATAGGCTTAACACATGATCAGTCATGGATGCACATACATTACTTTTAGCATTCACTCATACATGTGCATTCAAATGATGGTGGAAAAACACATTACATTCTCTCTAGGAATCACAAAACAGAACATATGGATTTCACTGTACTTTTAACATCATGATTCCATCACAATAAACCATTAGGAATTACGTACAAGAAGAACATCATTACACAAGATTACAGATGTCACTTTATGGGAAGGAACAACAATGACAGACCGCTATATAGAAGTCAGCATATGTGGGACACAATCACAATATATAAGTATATGTACATAACACGCATCACCCATCACGCAACCACAAAGCACACATTTATATTTTATTCAGCACACAATAACAATGTAGCACAATACAACAACACAATGAGGATTTCAGAACTACATAGGCAGGTTAATAATATCATGACGTCATTAGAAGATTCAACCATACACATTACAGATTCACCACTGTACCGCCCCTTTCTGAACTTTAACACTCAATACTACAATACAACATATACGTAAATAACAGTTTGGAACAGCATTATTAGGGAGATTTGAATGGGACAATTAAGAAATATTGTCAGATCGCAAATCACTTATATATATAATACTACAGATGACAGACGGGAAGTTCGGAATTATTATTGCGATTTTAAAGGGACGCATACAATATTGACAGCTCGGCAATCACTTATATATACAATACTACAGATGACAGCCGGAAGTTATTCAGCATTAGTGCGATTTTAAAGGGTGACGCATACAATATTGACAGCTCGGCAATCACTTATATATACAATACTACAGATGACAGACGGAAGTTATTCAGTATTATTGAGATTTGAATGGGACGCATACAATATTGACAGCTCGGCAATCACTTATATATACAATACTACAGATGGCAGACGGGAAGTTCGGAATTATTATTGCGATTTTAAAGGGACGCATACAATATTGACAGCTCGGCAATCACTTATATATACAATACTACAAATGACAGCCGGAAGTTATTCAGCATTAGTGCGATTTTAAAGGGACGCATACAATATTGACAGCTCGGCAATCACTTATATATACAATACTACAGATGACAGACGGAAGTTATTCAGTATTATTGAGATTTGAATGGGACGCATACAATATTGACAGCTCGGCAATCACTTATATATACAATACTACAGATGGCAGACGGGAAGTTCTGAATTATTATATTTTAAAGGGACGCATACAATATTGACAGCTCGGCAATCACTTATATATACAATACTACAGATGGCAGACGGGAAGTTCTGAATTATTATTGCGATTTTAAAGGGACGCATACAATATTGACAGCTCGGCAATCACTTATATATACAATACTACAGATGGCAGACGGGAAGTTCTGAATTATTATTGCGATTTTAAAGGGACGCATACAATATTGACATCTCGGCAATCACTTATATATACAATACTACAGATGGCAGACGGGAAGTTCTGAATTATTATTGCGATTTTAAAGGGACGCGTACAATATTGACAGCTCGCCAATCACTTATATATACAATACTACAGACGGCAGATGTTACTTTATCGTTTCCAAACAATGTTGCAGCAACATTGATCGATCACATTCGATGCACATTATACACAACTATGCACTTTCATTCATGTTAGCCTGGACGTGTGCTTGTTACTATAAGATCGCGTTTAATAAATATTGATTACGCATATGATCAAACATTACAAACATGCACTGTATGTGTGATATTTGACACTTTCACGTTGAGATTCATTGTGGGAAAACAACATTTCAGCAAACAACAAAAAAACGCGCCGCTCACATACAAACAAGTGAATACAATCAGCAATCATTACAAACTCACTACCATTGGACTAATTGTACTATAAATCCCCCAAACAACATGGAAAATGCATCACTTGTGATCCACATCAGATCAAGTGCATACCTTGTTACGCTGTTTTGAAAGATGGATGACGATGACATGGGAGACACTGCTGGTGCTGCTATTGGCGAACTAGCTGTTGATCGAATCAGGCAGCCTCGGCGGCTCAGACTGAGACGAAGGGGTCGTCTGGTTCGAGGTCCTCGTGTCTACAGGGTGAGACCCACCTTGGAAAACATGAGCGACTTTGAGGTTTATGATAAGTATCGGCTCAATCGCGAACAGCTCATTGGCCTTTACGATCTTCTTAAACCTCATTAGGAGCCACGTATAAGAATAAGGACTGCTGTTCCCGCCATGAGTAAGATGCTAAGTTGTCTATACGTCCTGGCCTCCGGGAGTTTTCAATCCGGAGAAATGTACATGAATGGCCTGGCTCAAGGTACATTCTCTGTGGTGTTTGATAACTTTCTGGACGCCATGGTACGTATCAGTAAGCAATACATAGGATTCCCACAAAATGATGGTGATTGGAGGCGCCTGAAGTGGGAATTCTTTGATATTGCTCAATTGCCCAATGTCTTGGGAGACATAGATTGTACCCACATTGCGCTGCGTGCTCCAATTGATGACTTTCCCTTCAGAAATCACAAACATTTTCATAGCCTCAACGTGCAGTATGTTTGTGACGCACAGATGAGGATTATGCATGTGTGTGCGAATTTTGGAGGAGCTTGTCATGATGCCGGCATCCTCACTCAGTCGTCCCTGTGGAGACCGTTTGAGGAAAGACAAATGCCCCCTGGGTATCTCGTTGGTGAGTATTTGTGCACAACATGGTTAATTAGTTTGACAATTGCCACTGTATTTTTAAAATGTTAGCGTAATGTTCAGCTATAGGATGCAATTTAACCATTTTTTTTTTCAAGCAAATGTCTAGTTTTAGTTCAATGCAGATATGTAGCATGTCTTACCTTAAATGCTCAGATAGAGAATGCAATGTAACCATTTAGTTGCCATTTTACACAAGGTCTGGTTTATGAGAAATACGCATATGTAGCATGTCTTAGCTGAAATGGAAGATATTAGCTAATGCAATTTAACCATGTCATTGTCTCTTTCAGCTAATGTCTACTTTTAGTTCAATGCAGATATGTAGCATGTCTTACCTTAAATGCTCAGATAGAGAATGCAATGTAACCATTTAGTTGCCATTTTACACAAGGTCTGGTTTAGGAGAAATACGCATATGTAGCATGTCTTAGCTGAAATGGGAAGATATTAGCTAATGCAATTTAACCATGTCATTGTCTCTTTCCGCTAATGTCTAGTTTTAGTTCAATGCAGATATGTAGCATGTCTTACCTTAAATGCTCAGATAGAGAATGCAATGTAACCATTTAGTTTGCATTTTACACAAGGTTTGGTTTAGGAGAAATACGCATATGTAGCATGTCTTAGCTGAAATGGGAAGATAGAGAATAAGATTGAACTAGATTATTCTTTTAAAAAATAAACATTTGTTAGTGGATTATCGTGTACAAAAACTTTTATTGGACTCAAAATACTATTTTGATGATTCAGTTTGAATTATGTTCTGTTCATCATTTATAGGTGATTCTGGGTACATGAGCCGGCCTTGGCTTATTACCCCCTTGCGTAGCCCGACTAATGTGTCTGAGGAGCGCTACAATAGGGCTCATAAGAGAACCAGGGCAGTGGTTGAATGAATGTTCGGGCTCCTGAAGATGAGGTTCAGGTGCCTGGACAGGTCAGGAGGAGCCCTCAAGTACAACCCAAAGAAGGTGGCTAAGATCGTTATAGCCTGTAGTGTCCTGCATAATATTGCACAGCGGGCTGGGATGCTGCAGGGCGTCCAGGCACACCGAAACCTCCTCAGAGATGAGTAGGATGATCCTGTTCTAGAGGGGCCATTCCGGGATGAGGGGCTCAATGTCAGAGCAGACATCATCAACTGCCACTTTAGACGGTAAATAATAGAAGTTAGACTGGAATATTGTCAATAGATGTGAACACTAGGGAAATGACAAGTAGAGAATTGTGCAAACATGTCAGGATTGTTCATCAAATGCTAAAAATGTGTTTGATTTCTTAATATAGGTGATGCTCTGGTCATTGGGTCCTGCAGCGAGTCTTTGCCACCTGGTTTTTAAAGAGGACATCAGCTGGTAAGTATAAATGTATGGACTGTTGCTGGCATGAATTGTACACAAATACATCATCTGGCATACATTTTCTAAACTAGTATTTAGTTTACACATTACTTAAAATGTAAATACTCAGAAAGGGAACCTCTAGCATAACTATCCTCTAGCATGACTATGGTTCAATGTCACACATTAGAGGTTCGTTCTGCTCAATATGACTCATCTTCACACTTGATAGAACATAACACAAGATGCTACACATGCTTAGTAAGCTAGTGACAGAAATATATTCAGAAATGGGGGGTGGGAGAGGGGTACAGAACTGATTCACACACTTGTATTAGTAATTTTAAAAAACAATTTTATGCCATTAGGGAGATGACTTCATGTAAAGACTGAAAGGGAAGAATTCGAAGAATGACAGTGAAGAATTCCCAGACTGACAGTGGAAAAAGACAAGATTGAAATTGAAGAATACCAATGGGATCATGTCTGGCATTATCTTTCAAATCTGCTGAACTTGAAAACCATACAAAGACATGTTCACATGGTAAGTGCCAACTATTTGATAGAATAAGGCTGTGGAGGCATCCTATTGGAGACACTTAGGCCTAGATTTAGAGTTCGGCGGTAGCCGTGAAAACCAGCGTTAGAGGCTCCTAACGCTGGTTTTGGCCGCCCGCTGGTATTTGGAGTCAGTGATTAAAGGGTCTAACGCTCACTTTTCAGCCGCGACTTTTCCATACCGCAGATCCCCCTACGCCATTTGCGTAGCCTATCTTTTCAATGGGATCTTTCTAACGCTGGTATTTAGAGTCGTTTCTGCAGTGAGCGTTAGAGCTCTAACGACAAAACTCCAGCCGCAGGAAAATAGCAGGAGTTAAGAGCTTTCTGGCTAACGCCGGTTTATAAAGCTCTTAACTACTGTACCCTAAAGTACACTAACACCCATAAACTACCTATGTACCCCTAAACCGAGGTCCCCCCACACCGCCGCCACTCGATTAAAATTTTTAACCCCTAATCTGCCGACCGCCACCTACGTTATATTTATGTACCCCTAATCTGCTGCCCCTAACCCCGCCGACCCCTGTATTATATTTATTCACCCCTAACCTGCCCCCCACAACGTCGCCGCCAGCTACTTACAATAATTAACCCCTAATCTTCCGACCGCAAATCGCCGCCACCTACGTTATCCCTATGTACCCCTAATCTGCTGCCCCTAACACCGCCGACCCCTATATTATATTTATTAACCCCTAATCTGCCCCCCTCAACGTCGCCGACACCTGCCTACACTTATTAACCCCTAATCTGCCGAGCGGACCTGAGCGCTACTATAATAAAGTTATTAACCCCTAATCCGCCTCACTAACCCTATCATAAATAGTATTAACCCCTAATCTGCCCTCCCTAACATCGCCGACACCTACCTTCAATTATTAACCCCTAAACTTCCGATCGGAGCTCACCGCTATTCTAATAAATGGATTAACCCCTAAAGCTAAGTCTAACCCTAACACTAACACCCCCCTAAGTTAAATATAATTTTTATCTAACTAAATAAATTAACTCTTATTAAATAACTTATTCCTATTTAAAGCTAAATACTTACCTGTAAAATAAATCCTAATATAGCTACAATATAAATTATAATTATATTATAGCTATTTTAGGATTAATATTTATTTTACAGGCAACTTTGTAATTATTTTAACCAGGTACAATAGCTATTAAATAGTTAAGAACTATTTAATAGTTACCTAGTTAAAATAATAACAAATTTACCTGTAAAATAAATCCTAACCTAAGTTATAATTAAACCTAACACTACCCTATCAATAAAATAATTAAATAAACTACCTACAATTACCTACAATTAACCTAACACTACACTATCAATAAATTAATTAAACACAATTGCTACAAATAAATACAATTAAATAAACTAGCTAAAGTACAAAAAATAAAAAAGAACTAAGTTACAGAAAATAAAAAAATATTTACAAACATAAGAAAAATATTACAACAATTTTAAACTAATTACACCTACTCTAAGCCCCCTAATAAAATAACAAAGCCCCCCAAAATAAAAAATTCCCTACCCTATTCTAAATTAAAAAAGTTACAAGCTCTTTTACCTTACCAGCCCTGAACAGGGCCCTTTGCGGGGCATGCCCCAAGAATTTCAGCTCTTTTGCCTGTAAAAGAATAAATACAATACCCCCCCCCCCCCCAACATTACAACCCACCACCCACATACCCCTAATCTAACCCAAACCCCCCTTAAATAAACCTAACACTAAGCCCCTGAAGATCTTCCTACCTTGTCTTCACCATCCAGGTATCACCGATCCGTCCTGGCTCCAAGATCTTCATCCAACCCAAGCGGGGGTTGGCGATCCATAATCCGGTGCTCCAAAGTCTTCCTCCTATCCGGCAAGAAGAGGACATCCGGACCGGCAAACATCTTCTCCAAGCGGCATCTTCGATCTTCTTCCATCCGGTGCGGAGAGGGTCCATCTTGAAGCAGGCAACGCGGATCCATCCTCTTCTTCCGATGTCTCCCGACTAATGACGGTTCCTTTAAGGGACGTCATCCAAGATGGCGTCCCTCGAATTCCGATTGGCTGATAGGATTCTATCAGCCAATCGGAATTAAGGTAGGAATTTTCTGATTGGCTGATGGAATCAGCCAATCAGAATCAAGTTCAATCCGATTGGCTGATCCAATCAGCCAATCAGATTGAGCTCGCATTCTATTGGCTGTTCCGATCAGCCAATAGAATGCGAGCTCAATCTGATTGGCTGATGGTATCGGCCAATCGGATTGAACTTGATTCTGATTGGCTGATTCCATCAGCCAATCAGAAAATTCCTACCTTAATTCCGATTGGCTGATAGAATCCTATCAGCCAATCGGAATTCGAGGGACGCCATCTTGGATGACGTCCCTTAAAGGAACCGTCATTAGTCGGGAGACATCGGAAGAAGAGGATGGATCCGCGTCGCCTGCTTCAAGATGGACCCGCTCCGCACCGGATGGAAGAAGATCGAAGATGCCGCTTGGAGAAGATGTTTGCCGGTCCGGATGTCCTCTTCTTGCCGGATAGGAGGAAGACTTTGGAGCACCGGATTATGGATCGCCAACCCCCGCTTGGGTTGGATGAAGATCTTGGAGCCAGGACGGATCGGTGATACCTGGATGGTGAAGACAAGGTAGGAAGATCTTCAGGGGCTTAGTGTTAGGTTTATTTAAGGGGGGTTTGGGTTAGATTAGGGGTATGTGGGTGGTGGGTTGTAATGTTGGGGGGGGGTATTGTATGTTTTTTTTTACAGGCAAAAGAGCTGAATTCTTTGGGGCATGCCCCGCAAAGGGCCCTGTTCAGGGCTGGTAAGGTAAAAGAGCTTGTAACTTTTTTAATTTAGAATAGGGTAGGGAATTTTTTATTTTGGGGGGCTTTGTTATTTTATTAGGGGGCTTAGAGTAGGTGTAATTAGTTTAAAATTGTTGTAATATTTTTCTTATGTTTGTAAATATTTTTTTATTTTCTGTAACTTAGTTCTTTTTTATTTTTTGTACTTTAGCTAGTTTATTTAATTGTATTTATTTGTAGCAATTGTGTTTAATTTATTTATTGATAGTGTAGTGTTAGGTTAATTGTAGGTAATTGTAGGTAGTTTATTTAATTAATTTATTGATAGGGTAGTGTTAGGTTTAATTATATCTTAGGTTAGGATTTATTTTACAGGTAAATTTGTTATTATTTTAACTAGGTAACTATTAAATAGTTCTTAACTATTTAATAGCTATTGTACCTGGTTAAAATAATTACAAAGTTGCCTGTAAAATCAATATTAATCCTAAAATAGCTACAATATAATTATAATTTATATTGTAGCTATATTAGGATTTATTTTACAGGTAAGTATTTAGCTTTAAATAGGAATAAGTTATTTAATAAGAGTTAATTTATTTCGTTAGATAAAAATTATATTTAACTTAGGGGGGTGTTAGTGTTAGGGTTAGACTTAGCTTTAGGGGTTAATCCATTTATTAGAATAGCGGTGAGCTCCGATCGGAAGTTTAGGGGTTAATAATTGAAGGTAGGTGTCGGCGATGTTAGGGAGGGCAGATTAGGGGTTAATACTATTTATGATAGGGTTAGTGAGGCGGATTAGGGGTTAATAACTTTATTATAGTAGCGCTCAGGTCCGCTCGGCAGATTAGGGGTTAATAAGTGTAGGCAGGTGTCGGCGACGTTGTGGGGGGCAGATTAGGGGTTAATAAATATAACATAGGGGTCGGCGATGTTAGGGCAGCAGATTAGGGGTACATAGGGATAACGTAGGTGGCGGCGTTTTACGGAGCGGCAGATTAGGGGTTAAAAGTGTAATGCAGGGGTCAGCGATAGCGTGGGCGGCAGATTAGGGGTTAATAAGTGTAAGGCTAGGGGTGTTTAGACTCGGGGTACATGTTAGAGTGTTAGGTGCAGACGTAGGAAGTGTTTCCCATAGGAAACAATGGGGCTGCGTTAGGAGCTGAACGCTGCTTTTTTGCAGGTGTTAGGTTTTTTTTCAGCTCAAACAGCCCCATTGTTTCCTATGGGGGAATCGTGCACGAGCACGTTTTTGATGCCGGCCGCGTCCGTAAGCAGCTCTGGTATCGAGAGTTGCATTTGCGGTAAAAATGCTCTACGCTCCTTTTTTGGAGCCTAACGCAGCATTTGTTTGAACTCTCGATACCAGAGTTAAATTTATGGTGCGGCCAGAAAAAAACCCGCGGAGCGTTAACAGCCCTTTTACCGCCGAACTCCAAATCTAGGCCTTAGATTATTTTCTAATTTTTAGATGGTATTTCACAGTCCTCTATTTTTGAAATGATGAATAAGACACCTATTGAAGATCAACTGTTTACCCCTGAATTGACTTTCAAAGACCATGCATTATCCAGGTTGGTGTACCAATGCATGCTAGTTAAGAATCACAGGAAGAATTTTGAATATTAGTAGCTTACATACATTAGTCATATTTAGTTCATAATTAGATATTTAGGTATCACAATCAGACACTTAGATGATTTTACTTTTTTAGATGGTATTTCAGTCCTCTATTTTATAAAAAATGATGAATAAGACACCTATTGAAGATCAACTGTTTACCCCTGAATTGACTTTCAAAGACCATGCATTATCCAGGTTGGTTTACCAATGCATGCTAGTTAAGAATCACAGGAAGAATGTCGAATATTAGTAGCTTACATACATTAGTCATATTTAGTTCATAATTAGATATTTAGTTATAACAATCAGACACTTAGATGATTTTACTTTTTTAGATAGTATTTCAGTCCTCTATTTTATGAAATGATGAATAAGACACCTATTGAAGATCAACTGTTTACCCCTGAATTGACTTTCAAAGACCATGCATTATCCAGGTTGGTTTACCAATGCATGCTAGTTAAGAATCACAGGAAGAATGTTGAATATTAGTAGCTTACATACATTAGTCATATTTAGTTCATAATTAGATATTTAGTTATCACAATCAGACACTTAGATGATTTTACTTTTTTAGATGGTATTTTAGTCCTCTATTTTATGAACTGATGAATAAGACACCTATTGAAGATCAACTGTTTACCCCTGAATTGACTTTCAAAGACCATGCATTATCCAGGTTGGTTTAACAATGCATGCTAGTTAAGAATCACAGGAAGAATGTCGAATATTAGTAGCTTACATACATTAGTCATATTTAGTTCATAATTAGATATTTAGGTATCACAATCAGACACTTAGATGATTTTACTTTTTTAGATGGTATTTCAGTCCTCTATTTTATGAAATGATGAATAAGACACCTATTGAAGATCAACTGTTTACCCCTGAATTGACTTTCAAAGACCATGCATTATCCAGGTTGGTTTACCAATGCATGCTCGTTAAGAATCACAGGAAGAATGTCGAATATTAGTAGCTTACATACATTAGTCATATTTAGTTCATAATTAGATATTTAGGTATCACAATCAGACACTTAGATGATTTTACTTTTTTAAATGGTATTTCAGTCCTCTTTTTTATGAAATGATGAATAAGACACCTATTGAAGATCAACTGTTTACCCTTGAATTGACTTTCAAAGACCATGCATTATCCAGGTTGGTTTAACAATGCATGCTAGTTAAGAATCACAGGAAGAATGTCGAATATTAGTAGCTTACATACATTAGTCAGACTTAGTTCATAATTAGATATTTAGGTATCACAATCAGAAAAAGGAATACATATTATAGTTGATATAGAGGTATTTGAATGGACATGAAATATTACATTTATGTTCAGCATACATATATATTTATTATTGAAATGTGATATACATTATTATGTATAATTAGAAATTCTGATATTTAAATTTAATTTTTATTACACAATATAATGGTGTATGTTTATTTTATTTATTTTTAAATTTAAATCATAAATATCTTGATAAAATGTTGCACAAAGTTAGAGCATAGACACAAGATGATTGTAAATGTATTTTATGAATATTTGACAACGTGTGTATTAACTTTGTAAAATTTTGTTTTTTAATTTCAAATTGTCATCTGATGACTTCCAGGAATATTTTTTTGTTTAAAAAACTTTTTATTTTTAAATGGTAATAATCAACATTTTATTTTTTATTTTTTTAATATATATATTTATTGATAAAATCCATGAGGGGTACAGAAAAAATAAATGAGGGAAGAAAGACAAAATAACAATACAAGACAAATATTTTACATAACAAAGAATGCATACATAAGATTTCGAAATAAACAATTTTTAGCTAGTGACATCATAGCATAAGCCTTTCCTGCTGAGTTATACTCCATCCTATTAACCAAATACTTATTCCTCAAAAAGTCCTATGTCTTCCTCAATAACGCAAAAATACATAGATTCCCTCCCTACATGGATTTCTTTTCTTTTCTTTTTTCCCCTTTCCTTTTCCTTCCTAGTCCTTTATTCATTATCTTTTCTTCAATGAACAACAAACAAAAACACACAAACAGCAAACAGACAAACAAACACAGAGAAGAGAAAAGAAAAAAAAAAAAAAGAAAAAAAAGAAAGGAAAAGAAAAAAAATTAAAGAATCAACTTAACCTCTCCCAAACCTCACCCCCCCTCCCCACTCCCACCCATATTAAGATAGAAATTGTCTCCAGGATTCAGGGTATCTATCTGAGAGTATTAGTTCTAGCAGATCTGATGACCTGCGAAAATGGGTTAGTATTTGTCGCTGCACTACCTTCTTTTTTGGTCTAAAATAACCTTATCCCATTTAATTAGATAGTTTTTAACTTTATTTTCCTCAAATATTTGTGGGTCTTGCTGTTCCAGAAGTATTTGATACCGAATCTTACCAATAACCGCAGCTATGGTTGGAACATTTTTGTCCTTCCACATTCCTAAAATCATCTGTCTCACTAATAGAATTACCGTATTGATTAAAGGTTTGTTTTGGACCTGATCTTGTACCAAAAAAAATATATATAATGGTTTAAGTGTTATGCTGACCGGCAGAAATCTATTCAGCCAAAATTCCACCTGTTTCCATACCTTAGTTATTTTTGGACAAGCACAAAACATATGAAAAAGGTCAGCATAAGGAAATCTACATCTATAACAGGCCATATTCCCTTTCCATTTGGCAAGCCTAGTGGGAGTAAGATAGGCCCTATTTAAAAGCTTTAGATGTGATTCTCTTATTGCCATATTGCTTGAAAACTTCCTGACCCTGTTAAAGCTCTTTTGAAAATATTCTCTATCTATTTCAGGAAAATCTTGTCTCCATAAACCTAAAAGACTATTTATTCTTGCCTCTGCATCTTTAGATACAAGCAATCGATAAATGTAGGAAATGGAATGATTTCCAGTGGAAAACCGGTTTATGACGGCATCTAGTGAGCCTAATGACCATATATCCCTCTCCGGACTCCCTTGCTTATAGAAAAAATGCCTTATTTGGAGATAGGCAAAAAATGATTTCCTATCTAAGTTAAATTCTCTAGTCAGAGTTTCAAATTATTTCATATGATTAGAGAGTGGATCTATCAGCTGCCGTAAGAAAATCAAATTATTTGCTGACCATTTCACAAAGGCAGAGGTTGAACATCCGCTTTCAAAATCCGGATTTCCTCTAATAGGTAAGTATTTAGATAGAGTGTGCCTTATCTCTAAGTGTTTACAGATTTTAAGCCAGGCTAGAATTACATTGTTGATTGTGAATTTTAATATAGAATTTTGAACCGTTGAATAGTGAGATATATGAAGTATTGCTTTCAGTGAATAAGGGGATACTATCTTCTCCTCAATCTCTAAGCTGGTAACATAATTTGCTTCAGTTAACCAGTCCAGCGCTATTCTGGCAAGACAAGCCAAATTATATTTTACCAGATTCGGGAAGGCAAAACCACCCATTTCTTTTGGATGCATTAGTCTAGCTAATGCAATCCGTGTTTTTTTAGAAGCCCATAGAAAGTGGGAGCAGCCTGTATTGAATTTTTTAATATCCATCTTCCGTATAAATACAGGGACATTCTGGATAACAAATAAGACTTTTGGGAGAGTTCGCATTTTTACTAGCGCAATCCTTGCTGATAGAGAAAGTGGTAACCTACTCCATTTCTGCATCTCAAAGAGACACTTCCTCCAAATAGGAGTAAAATTTATACCATACCATTCCTGTGGATTTCTAGAGATATTAATTCCTAAATATTTGATAGAATGATCGGTTAATTTAAAGGGATTTTCCAAGAGGCTATTTCTATTCTTAATTATCCACAAAATCTCTGATTTGGCTATATTTACTCTATAGCCAGTGAAATTGCTAAATTCCGCTAGTAGATCCACTAAGATTGGAATATTTTTCGCCGAGTTCCTTATATAGAATAGAATATCATCCGCATAGAGGGATAGTACCATCTTATGTTGTTTTATCTTAATGCCCTCTAATATTTCTCTGCTCTTTATAGCTAAGGGTTCTATGGCCAGGTCGAATAACAAGGGAGAAAGGGGACACCCCTGTCTCGTTCCTTTCGATAAAGTTATAGGGGGGGATAAAATATTATTTACGCTAAGACAGGAAATGGGATTCTGATATATTAAGGAAATATATGTAAAAAAGTGCCCTGAAAAACCAAAATTAGTTAGCGTTGTGAATAAGTGATCCCATAGGACAGAGTCAAAAGCTTTTTCCGCATCAACTGTCAGAAGGGCAAAATCTTGCTTTGTATCTGACCCTGTCCTATGGGATTCTAATACATATTCAATCAGCATCATAGCCTTTCTTATATTTTTTTCTGCTGTTCTCCCCGGTAAAAAACCAGTTTGATCTGGGTGAATGACATCACCTATGATCTTTTTGAGACGGGACGCTAATATATTTGCTAGTATTTTATAATCGTTATTGAGGAGGGAGATTGGTCTATATGCATCAAGTGAGTTAGGATCCTTATCCTTCTTTAAAATGAGAGTAATATTAGACGCTGTAAAGGTTTGTGAGGGTTTGACATGCAATAGAAAGTAGTTATTAAACAGTTTAGTCAATGTAGGAGCAATCTCTTCTGCGAGTATTTTATAAAATTCACTGGGAAGTTGGTCAGGGCCTGGTGCCTTCCCTAACGTTAATTCTATAATAGCTTTTGAAACCTCCCCCATTGTGATCTCCTTATTTATTGTATCCAGCTGTGCTGCTGAGATTTTTGGCGTCTTAATGCTATTCCAGAACCTATTTTTCGTCTCCTGATTAGCTTCAGTAGAAGCGTACAGTTTTTGGAAGAATAAGTAGAATTGTCTATTAATGTCCTTTGGAGTGTTGTATTTTTGGCCGTCAGATAGTATTGAGCCTATATAATTATTGTTCCTTTTGCTTTTTGAAATGGTTGCAAGCATTTTTGCCGTTTTTGGGGAGAATGTACCAAATATGGCTTTGTTTTTGAGTTCTGTTTGTAGCTGATTTTGTATTAAAAATATCTCTCTTTCTTTCTTTGCCTCCTGATAAATGATCCAGTTCTCTCTACTCGGATTGTCAATATATTTTCTAAATTTGTTTTTCAAGGTATTCGTTAATTGAAGATCTCTAGCTTTTATCTTTCTTTTCCTTTTGACCATAAAGGCCTTTATCTCACCCCTAAGAAAAGCCTTCGCAGCTTCCCAATATATTTCAGTCTTAACAAGATAGTCTTTATTTAGTAAAGCATAGTCCCTCCACTTTTGAGTGAGCCAGTTCCTAAAATAAATGTTAGAGTACAGAAATGAAGGGAAAAAAAATTTGCCGCATAGATTTTCTCTGTTATTCCCCAGCTGGACAGACAAAGAGATAATAGCATGATCTGATAAGACTATACTTTTAATATCTGTCTTAATTTCCAATTGTAGGAGTTTTTCAGAGGCCAGAAACATATCTATCCTTGAAAATGTATGGAAGGTCTTGGACTCGCATGTAAACATTTTCTCATCCGGATGTTGTATTCTCCAGATATCCCTGAGCCCAAGACCTTTCATAAAGGATTTCAAGACCCTGGCCTCCTTCTTAGACCTATAAGACCACTTGACCTTAGTCTGTCCAGCTGGGGGACACACACACTATTGAAATCTCCACCAATAATTACTTGGGAGTCCACTGATTTGATTAATTTTGCATAAAGTTTATCCCAGAAATCTGGTCGGCATTCATTTGGTGCATAGAGATTGCATAATGTATAGCGCCATTTATTAATCTCTATTTCTAAAATGATATACCTTCCCTCCACATCTCTCTGTTGCGAGATTAGCTGAAACTCTAAATCCTTGCTGAAAATACATGCCACTCCTCTCTTTCTTTTAACTGCCGGAGCCGCATACACATCCCCAATCCAACCCATTCTCAGTTTCTCTATTTCCTGCATACTCAAATGTGTTTCCTGCAGGAAAGCAATATCTGGTTTGTAACTTTTCAGATGTTGTAATATTTTTTTTCTTTTGTCAGGGGAGGAGAACCCCCCCACATTCCAAGATAGTAAGTTAAGTAATTTTTTCATTTCTATTAATGTGAGTTTTTATAGCCCCATCCAAAGAGAGGGAGAGAAGGGGGGGGGGGTGACCCAGAGTGGAGAGGAGGTAGAGGGTCGGTAGAGAAAAAAAAAAAAAAAAAAAGGGGGAAAAAAAAGAAAGAACAGACAAACAGTAGAACATGTCTGTACCAAGCAGGCCAACCAATGTACAAAAAAGAGAACACAACTATTCTCATAGTTAATTCTGACTTTTCTTATTTTTTTCTAAAAAATGTTTAACCTCCTCCACTGTAGTTAATGTATAAATATTGTTGTCAGTAAAAATTTTGATTTTTGCCGGGTAGATCATGGTAGCTTTATGACCTGCATTAATCAGTTGCGTGCACCAGGGGGCCATCAGTCTCCTTCTATTTAATGTTTCCACAGAAAAATCTTGAAATAAGTATATACGTTCTTTATTGACCTCTACTATGCTTTTTTTCCTATAGTATGCTAAGATTCTCTGTTTATCCTGAAAATTTAGGAGCTTTGCCAGGACTGGTCTTTTATATTTAGGGGTGTCATCTTTCTTTGCTCCCAGTCTGTGTACCCTCTCAACTGCTAACTCTGTATTATCTAGTGGCATACCTAATAGTTCTGGTAATGTAGTTTTCATAAAGGTCATTAGATCAGCGAATTCTGCAGTCTCTGGGAGACCCACTATTCTCAAGTTGTTTCTACGCGACCTATCTTCTAGGTCGTCCAGTCGTGCTTGCAGTGTGTCAATATTCTTAGTATGTGTATCTACAAGGGTCTGTTGGGTGTGTTGTCGGTCCTCTATATCAGAGATCCTGTTCTCTATTTCCCCTAATCTGCTTGAAATTTGTTTAAGTTCGTTTGTCAAAGTCATTAATTCTGTCTTAACTTCTCCAAATTGTGGTAAGAAAAGATCAGAAATTTGTTTTACTAGGATGTTAGTGTCTATAATAGTGTTGGAGACTGGTGTGATATCTATTGTAGCTGATTCTAAGCTTCCTATACTTGACCTGGGTTTCCTATCTTTTATTTTGGGTGGCATTGTGCCTATATCAGTTCTACTAATTCCTAGGAATTTGTCCATAAAAGAGAGATTAGTATGAGAGAAAAGGATAAAGGCTGTAGTAACAGCGTGTACTTAAGTGAATCTTTAAAAGTGTAGCAGGTGAATATCCACTATCTTCCAAAAAGTGAACTGCCAGACCTTGGCAGATCTCAAAAAGCACCGAAAAAATGTGTGATTTTACTTTTTATGTCTCGTGTGAGTATGTATTCGGCCAATCCTGAAAATCTTGCCGAACTATGTAGGATCAGTGATACCTCTTTAGTGGTTAGAAATACAGTGTACTGGAAAGTGTGTGATAGTATGCCCCCCAAATATTCATATATCTCAAATATGTTTTTCACCTTGTAAAAAACCCAGACAGTAATTATCCTAGCAACTAGGAGTCTCACCTGGAGACTTTACGTTACCCTATATCACATAACCAAATCAGTCTTCGCCTTCACATGTTATAAATCAGTTTCTCCTTGAATTGTTAGTTTTAACCTAATTTCATACAGAGAATCTACAGTTATTTAAGCAGATATGTTTGTAAACCGCCAGAGTGCATTACAGAGGAATCATAAGAATGAAAATTATCTGAATGATCTTATGGCATTTCATAGCTAAGTATCTGAGCCATTTAAAATACCTCTGCCCCTGTTTACATATAAATATATCAGTGTTTACCCTAGAAATTTTGATGTATAAATGCAAACAACATATAAAATAGAGCAAGTCTCCTACTGCACTTCAGCTACCCTTAACACTGATTTGCAGCTGAACAACATTTAGCTTAATTAACATTAAACAAGCTTTTAAATCAGCACTGTAATCTTAAATATTGCTGTTCCAGAAGACTAAAACAGCTATATATAACTGTTATCGATTTTGAGAGTTCCAGTGTATCCCGTTCAAGTAAGAAAAACGTCAGAAATCCTTTAGCTGGGACTTCCCAGCAACCAGTACAAGTGTCAGTTGTTTTTCTAGTGGTTGTTCATTTCTTTAATCAAGCCAGATCACTGAGGGGTAATACATGCCCTCCCTGCCCTATTAAGGCCAGATTTCCCAGGTTCCCAGCAAGGCCTTCTTAGTACCTCACTTATTCAGCAGCTCAGTGCTTCAATATTTCAGCAATTAAGAGGATAAGATGCAATTTATGCAGGTGAACTGATAGGGCAGAGAGAGTGAAAAAAGAAAAAGTCGTAGAAAATAAAGTCATAACTTATCTTTTGAATCCTTCTTTCTTTTCCACTAGTCCTGTGATACTTTTCTTTTGCTACTGTGTAGCCACCTGTGGACACCGACGGTTGTCGGGCTTCCTCTCGCCTCCTATCCCGGGTCAAGCACACGTGTCACAGGCCAGATGTAAAATGGTATAGACCGGAGTAGCTGTGCGGTGTTCTCCTTTGCAAGCTTCACTTGACCCCGGGGTTCTGGGAGGTATACGTGTATCTTTAGCCAGACTTTGCATGTGCCATCTGAGCATAAGCTCCGTTAGAGGCTCCTTCAGTAGCTCCGTTAGATCCGTGGAGTGAAAGATAGTGTAGGCTCTTTTCTGTCTTTGTCTCCTATCCCAGGTCTGTGAATTTATCGAATGGGGTTATAGCAGCCCACCTGTTTTTTCTTTAGACCCTGGGGTCCTGGGAGATCGTCAGCGTGAACTCAGAGCTTTTAATGGGTCTGCTCGCACCGACTGTGACTCGGGCCAGCGAGTCTCTCTGCTCTTTTCCGACTTCCCGCTATCCAGACAACGCACCACGTCTTGAGGTGAATCCCCTCCAGTCCGGGCCAAGTCTGTTGGCCAGAGCGTATACGCCACAGCGGCCGTGGAACAGCGTAGGGGTGCCTGTGTGCCGATGGTTCGCTCAGGACGCCAGTTGCATGCGTCCCTTCAAGCACCTCCCACAAACGGAAGTCCGTTCTCCGCTCTTTATAGCTAAGGGTTCTATGGCCAGGTCGAATAACAAGGGAGAAAGGGGACACCCCTGTCTCGTTCCTTTCGATAAAGTTAGAATCAACATTTTATTATTAAATACACTCTTTTGAACAGATTATAATAAATATCCATATAATCTGTCAATAAAAAACAATTTGACTCCCATGACTGGTAGTTGTCTATTTGACAAGCACATGCATAAGATCAAATTATGCATTAATTTTTGAAAATCCACTGATTCAGAGAATATTAAATTAAACTATCTTTTTTAAATTAATTGGGGAGTGAGATCCATTGATGCTTTTCTTTTGAAATTCTTAGATGTTAAAATAATTTCGGATATGTAGTCAGAATTTGACCTAAATTTTTTCATTTCACTTTTAAGAAGGGGAAGTGGTTCACTTACATTAAAGTGACAGTGTTGTTGAATGTAAAATTAATTTTATAAGATCTTGTATCTTCCTTAGGTATGTCAAAACATTATTTTATTAAATTTATAAATATTTACATTATAAATGGTAGGTCATTTAACTTCATATTTTTCACAAGCTAGTTATTGGATGCCATGTTAATAGATTTTATTTTCTAGTGGAGTCATATAAAGGGACATTTAACTATAGTTATTAATATTATGTAGTTTTTAAAATCTTACCTCTTGGGTTAGACATCACATATCTATATATAATTTTCATTCCCCTTTAGTTTCTTTTGACAATGTTAAATCAACATTCCGAATGTTTTGGTCCTTAAAGGGACATTCACAAAGTATATTGTGTATTGATTTCTAAAAAATCATAAAAGAATTTAAACATATTTAGAAAGTACTATAGAATTACATTCAGTCTTTAAATATACTTCGAAAAATATACATCAATGCACATATCTTAGTCAATTACATAAGGCATCTATGTGCAACCAACAATCAGCATCAAAATAGCCTATGTAGATATGTATTTAATCCAAGAATATATATAATTACAATTTAATGATTGAATACCAAAACATATTAAGTTGTTCAAATATTATAATCTTATCCAAAATGCATAAATAACATATAGCTTAATGTCCCTCTAAGCTGAAGACTGCGAAATACATCCATTACAATATATATTTCAGTCAGTGTGTAAAACAATCCAGAAGTTAATCTAAATATGCTTTACTCATATGTTATACTAATTTAGCAAAAGGAAGGTGCCTAGGTTTATGATTTTTAAAGCATTTTTTTGAAATGTCTCTTTAAAGGGACATGAACTCAAAATATACTTAAAGGGAGACAGTTAAAAAATTAATGATTTATACATTCTGAATGAGTATTCTATTTTAAGCAACTTTATAAATTGTCTCATATTATCAATGTTCCTCGTGATGTTGCTATCATTACTTTAAAAATAAGGCATTAAATTGATAATTTATTTGCTTTAGTACTCTGGACAGAACTTGTTTTTTTTGGTTGGATTAATTTATCCAACAATCATCAAGGACAACCCAGGTTTTTTGCAAAAATTGTCCGTAATCTAAAATATCATTATTGATTTGCAAAGAAAGATAACAAGATTATTCTTAACATTTGAGAATCGGATTAAATTATAAAGTTGCTTAACATTTCATGCTCAATCTGAATCACGAACGCTAAATTTGTTTGGACAGTGTCCCTTTAAGAGATTTAAAGAGTGTATTTACTTCTCTTCTTATCTTGACATACTTTGCTTGAAAAGCATATCAAGATAGGCTCAGTAGATGAAGATTGGTGGATGAACAGAGATGCCTTATGTGAATGGCTCAACCATGTGCATTTAAATTTCTTCTGTTGAGGATATCTAAATACTAAGATAAATTGAGTTACATTTTAAAGTCTAAACAATTTTCTATCTCTACAGATCATTTGATACAATTGTTTGTTTGTAATGTCTTTTTAAAAATAAAGACACCATTGCACAATAACATATATGAGCAGTTCAGACAAATACAAGCTCGAGGTTTATTTACTAATAACAAACAAACCTGTAGTTTAACATCTATAAACAGATTATCCAAGTTACTGACATTATAACCTGAATTTGAACATTCAGAAACGTTGCGTGGGAAACGGATCTTGAAACACCAGATTTGCATCTTTAAACATTAGAGTCTAATGTCACGCAATAGCACACAATCAATGTGCATTATGAAATACATTTAATAGAGCAATGTCAATACTTCACAATAAGTCAACAAATTGATTTTATGAACAATAAAGACATACAATATTAAATGTGTATTTGTATTAAAGAAACAGACCGTTATTAAACCAAAAAATGTATACAACATTTAATAATGTGACAGTATTAGATTTTAAAGATAATGTAAACATTAATATTTAACGGATCACGGATATTAAATCTGCATCACACATATCCGCATGACAGGCCCATGAGTTACAAATAAGTCTTCATGAAAAATGAAGTAACAGCACCACCAGGAGGTATGTGTAAGGAAGTTACTAAGATATGAAACATTAAGGAACGGCCAATCAGAGTTCATCACACAAACACAACTTGAGTCAGGATGGTCTCACAGACATTCTAACAATATTTCAAACTTTTATCCAATCAGATGTACAGATAACTTGTCCCATGGTGCATCTCATGTTTACTTCACCATATAAAAGTCCATTACACATTGCCATCTTTGTCAGTTCTCAAATGCCTGCAGGCAGTTTATATTATTATAATAAATTTATTGGACAACCCAGCAGGCATGTCATCTCCGAGGTTCACCAAGCAAGAGAGCGCTGCACTGGTCCACGCCGTCAAGGACTTTTATCCCCAGCTGTTTGGGAACAAGAGGAGGTCGACAGATGCGCCTGTTAAGAAGGCCCTCTGGGAGTCTATCACCAATGCGGTTAAATTGGTGTGTGGCGTCCAGAGGAGCCAGGATCAAATCATGAGGAGATTCGGAGATATGAGGTTGCGCTTGACAAAAAAAGTCAACCTCATAAGGGACTGGGTGCAAGCCCGTAAAAGAGGGGGCCAAAGAAAGGCCCCGCGGAAACTATACCTACTCCCTGAGGTGACTTTATGCAAGCTCCTCAATCTCCGGGTCCCCAAAAGATTTAGATCCTCGCCATCCTCGGCCTCCTCTTCTTCACCTCCCAGCTGCGGGATCATATAATATCTTAATATTTGATTAGAATTTTAGAAAATGTGTATATAGTCAGATACTAAACCTATACAGATCTCACAACATACACTACATATGATGTTTAGATATCTGATTTTAGATTAGTGACACATGAAATAGGAATGATGTTTCTTGCGCTCTACAGAATATGCGTCACAGAGTGAAAATTGAATTGCCCATACACGTTAACATGGGTTTGCTGTAAGTGGCATTGCTTTATACATGTTGGTCAAATGACGGATGCGTAATTCCGCTTGGAATCATTGCGCAATGATTGCGAAAATTAGAATTGCGCATACACGTTAACATGGGTTTGCTGTAAGTGGCATTGCTTTATACATGTTGGTCAAATGACGGATGCGTAATTCCGCTTGGAATCATTGCGCAATGATCGCGAAAATTAGAATTGCGCATACACGTTAACATGGGTTTGCTGTAAGTGGCATTGCTTTATACATGATGGTCAAATGACGAATGCGTAATTCCGCTTGGAATCATTGCGCAATGATCGCGAAAATTAGAATTGCGCATACACGTTAACATGGGTTTGCTGTAAGTGGCATTGCTTTATACATGTTGGTCAAATGACGGATGCGTAATTCCGCTTGGAATCATTGCGCAATGATCGTGAAAATTAGAATTGCGCATACACGTTAACATGGGTTTGCTGTAAGTGGCATTGCTTTATACATGTTGGTCAAATGACGGATGCGTAATTCCGCTTGGAATCATTGCGCAATGATCGCGAAAATTAGAATTGCGCATACACGTTAACATGGGTTTGCTGTAAGTGGCAATGCTTTATACATGTTGGTCAAATGACGGATGCGTAATTCCGCTTGGAATCATTGCGCAATGATCGCGAAAATTAGAATTGCGCATACACGTTAACATGGGTTTGCTGTAAGTGGCATTGCTTTATACATGTTGGTCAAATGACGGATGCGTAATTCCGCTTGGAATCATTGAGCAATGATCGCGAAAATTAGAATTGCGCATAAACACGTTAACATGGGTTTGCTGTAAGTGGCATTGCTTTATACATGTTGGTCAAATGACGGATGCGTAATTCCGCTTGGAATCATTGCGCAATGATCGCGAAAATTAGAATTGCGCATACACGTTAACATGGGTTTGCTGTAAGTGGCATTGCTTTATACATGTTGGTCAAAATTAAATGTGAATTATTATATATGTGAAGAATACAGTATTCTTATTTTCAATATTATACATAATAAAAAAAAATAGCAGAATCCAAAAAAAAAATAACGTATGCCCATCAATTGATGAGAATGAAATAACACAAAAAAATAATTAAAGCTACAGTAAACAACACAACTGATTGAAAATAAGAGTACAGGATATATTTATCATGAATTTAATTGAGGAAACAATTAACTCATGGGACTACCAAAAGATGAATAGTTTTTAATTGATTTGCTAATAATGTCAAGATTTTAAACATGGCATGATTTGTATTAATGATATCCAATCCTCATTTAATATATTACAGATCTGGATGTTGGTGCTGGATCCTCGAGCCAGGGCTTGTCACAGTATGGTATGTCTCATTTTAATTGACATTTGTCTTAGAAACATGGACAGAACATTACATACTAAATCCACATTGTTCAATATTTATATGTATCTGCAAAATGGATTAGTAAAATATTTACAAATAAGAATAAAAAAACAACAACATAGGATTACATTGTAAGACTACTCTGAATTTTTATTAAATTTAAAATATCCCATCTATTCTGGATATCTTAATTTTAATGTAAGATTCTTTGAATGTCCAATTTATATTCTTCCCTTGTGTATTGCTTAATCTTATTTGTATACATTTTGAAAAAATTCACACACTTTTGCATATGATTTGTTTTTAAAAATATAGATTTCATTTTTGAAATTGATCACGTCATTTAAGGGACATGCCAACTAAATTTTACATTGAATGATTTGTAAACGTGATTTTATTGTTTTGTTTAAACATTTTATGAGCTACATTGGTTCAGTCTATTGTTTTAGTTCTTCTAAAAACATATTGATTTTGGTTTAGGTTAAACAATGCATTACTGGTATAATCCGGCTGTTTTTTTATGCATAAATTGGCATTGGGTCAAAAGTTAAAATCATGTGTTCAGATAACAGTAGTACATAGTTTCAAAAAGTATACAATTACACATTTAGAGCTTCATGTCCCTTTAATAGATGAAAATTAAATAATTCTTAGGATATCCTTAAATAACATATTAGATTCGAATTGCATGCTCAATCCCATTCATTACATCAACATATGGAGTAGAGAATTCATTAACACCAACCTTGTCAAATCAATATATTTTTATATTAAAGGGACACTGAGCTAAAATTATTAATGTTGTCATTCAGATTGAGCATGCAATATTAAGCAACATTTAAATATAATACTATAATCATATGTGAAATATTCTATTGCTAAATGTATTTTAAAAACAAGAATGTACGTTTATCTGCAGCTCAATTTTGGTTGACCAACCTGGGTTTTTATTGATGATTGGTGGATACCTTCAACAAACAATATTTATTGAATCCAATATTGCTTATCTGCCTTTAAGATTAAAATGTAGCAACATTAAAATTATAATAGGAGTCAATGTTAAATCATTTGGAACAGTTTGAATAGTGAAATCAATGATTGAAATAAATCATGTCAGTGTCCCTTTAATAAACAATTGATTCATTAATCCTTACATTCTTTGGATTAGACAATATTGATATATAATTCACATATTCACTGTTGGAGTTACTTTATAGATATAAGCATACTCTAACAGCACCATGATTACATATTTGTACTAATCAATTTTGTTTGGTATTGTGATCAATAGGTGTTGTGTCCTAAACAAGATTATTGTACATTGCACAAATGGCTCGATGTGCCACATGTCTTTGTTTATATTTGTCAACAGCTGTTATTCAAAATGTGGTTTGTGTATATTATTTTAAGAACATTGATCAATGGGTATATTTAGATATGCAATAGCATCGTATGAGATGAGTTTGATGTCTAATATAGTCAGAAATTAAACATATGTTCAATACATCATTTTTTACAGAATCCCCTTGATTCAATCAAGCATTTTTTTTTATAATGACTGCTCTATTCTTCACATTTTCAAGTTGATTATTCTTATAAATCGATACAGATGTGATTTAGTGCTATCCCAAATGTGTTCACTAATATATATCTATATCATTCATAGAGAGAATTTGGTGTGGGGAGCCCAGAGGAATCCAGCACCGACACAGAGCCGCCTTTGCTGTCTTCTGGTAAGTCCATTGAGTCATTTATATGTCATTGAAGGTGTATTGGTAATCAATATTATGAGCATGATTCTGATGAAGCATAACATTTGAAACAAACATATAATTGACTCCTCAAATTATATATTAATTTGATTTGAATATTGAAAGATTAAGAATTAAAACTTAGTCTACACCTTTGTTATTCAGAAGATGTATAGCATATGTTTGTTTCCAGGTTCATTTTTGACAACAATCATCAAGTGATACACACATGGGAAATCTTAAATGTTCAATGTACTATGCTTTTATGATTTTAAAATTAATACAAACAATAAATAGAAAATCTGAATCATTGAGAATAACAAATCTAATGTCATTTGTATGCTCCATCATAATGATGTAAATCATAACTTTGGGTGTGTATATCTTTAATGCAACATTGATGTGTGTCTTTGAGCAACAGTAACATATGTTATAATATCTGATCTTAACGTGTACACAACATGTTATGTTTTACAGAGATTGATTTAACATGTGGGGCGGAGGAGGAAGAGGCTCCCTTGAAGTCTGATGGTATGTGGAATATATCTAGCATGTTTCCAACATGTTGCTTTATTGGAAATCATTTTATTGAAGACATTCAAAGTCTACAGCTTTTGCACTTTAAAAAGGAATATAATTTGCCTGTTCAAATACACTACTGCCCCCTTTATATATCAGGCAGCATGAAGATATGCTTGGATTTGTTTAAATATTTGGATTTGAAATTCATGCCATCATGATGTCACATGCATATTCTAGGCCAAACCACAATAATAATTTTAGAATTGTACAGACAGTCATTGATATTCATCTGAGTGCCTATATGCATACCATATCCTCGTGTCATCATTGTTTAGAAATTCAAACACACTTCTAAGTATATTGCAAACATAATCAAGTTGAAATGCGTTGATTTGATTTCATGATGTATGAGATGTTAATATATTTATTATATTTATTTCAGATGGATCCTCTGCTTCTGGTCATCATTGTTCCTCCCCTGCACAGTCCCCTGCCCAGCTGCCTGCCCAGTCCCCTGCCCAGCCCCCTGCCCATCCCCCTGCCCATCCCCCTGCCCATCCCCCTGCCCAGTCCCCTGCCCAGTCCCCTGCCCAGCCCCCTGCCCAGCCCCCTGCCCAGTCCCCTGCCCATCCCCCTGCCCAGCCCCCTGCCCAGTCCCCTGCCCCTCCCAGCCCTTCCATTTGTCCTGTCGTATCGCTCCCAAAAAACGCCCCTTCGTCCCCCTTCGCCGCTCTCCCCGTCTTTTGGCCTGTACAGCTACCCCAGCTGCCCAGCCCCCAACTCACCACTCCCCAGCTGTACGGGCTACCCCAGAGCAGCAGCCCATCCCTCCCCAACCCAATCCCATCCCTCCACAACCCAATCCCATCCCTCCCCCCTGTCTCAACCTTCATTGTCCTGGGTGTCGGATTGTCCTTCCCAGGCACAGCTGTAAGTATCATTCAAAATCAACATTATAAGATACTTAAAGGTACACTGAATGAATATTTTTCAAATGTGATTCAAATAGAGCATGCAATGTTAATCAAATTTTTAATTTACTACTCTTATCAGTTATTCTTCATTCTCTTGCTATCTTTATTGAAACAAAGAAATGCCTATATATTTTTTTTATTTTAAAAAAAATATGGACATCATTTCTTTATTGTTGGATGAATGTATCCATCAATCAGCAGGGACAACCAAAGTTGATAACCAAAAATGGCCCGCCCTATAAACTTACATTCTTGCATTTAAAATATAGCTCGAGAATTCAAACATTTAAAGAATACGAGTAAATTAATAATTCTTTTTAATGTCATGCTCTATCTGAATCATTAACTAAAATATTTAGGTTTACTGTCCCTTTAATTTGATATCACTACATATACCAATCACCACTATTTGGATCCAAATATTTATGTCCAAATGTTCATACATTATCTCTTGTATAACCCAATGGGAATGTAATTTCTTCTGGTTGCTATGTTTACACAGCTTGTCCTCAACGCCAAAATGTTTAAGGATAGGTGTGCCTACCACAGTATAACTAAAATCTTAAAATTGCTAATGTAAGTACAATGTAAATCCTTTAACAAGATTTTAGACACTCAAGCTGTAAAAGTGGATCATCAAAAACCAATTAAAGGGGACAACATGTTGGATTAAAATGTCCATTTAATGGTTTAGGTCTGTCTGAATAACATATTTCATGTGTAAATAATCAATGTCAACAAATTAATTTAAAGAATTATTTGTCTTTATGATGACAATGTATCTTTGCTTTTTATTTTGTCTGTTGTGTAATTATCATTAATATTTTATTTATTCTTTATTTTAGGCTGTGACTCAACATGGCTCACGCTCGAAGGTCTAGCACTCATAGAGCAGGCCGTGTTGAGGAACGCAGCTGTCCTGAGAGGGATGGCCGACACCATGCAGGCCCAGCTACAGGTTCAGCATATGACTCTACGTCAGATGAGGTGGTGGAACTCAATGCTTGAATCTGTAGCTGGACATGCACAGGACGATGAAGGGGATGACCAGTAAGTGGAGGATCTGGAGATGCTCCAAGGGCGCAGATAAGAATCCTCCATCCACATGTTGATGTTTTTGTAATGGTTGCCATTTGGCCTTTTTTTCTGATTATTGTTGTGCCTGTTGCACTCTTTTACCTTGTCATATGTCTCCAATGGGGCTATGCTGGCCCTTGGCAACTCTCTTCATGGACTGTGATGCACTCTGTTACCTTGTCATATGGCTCAAATGGGGCTATGCTGGCCCTTGGCAACTCTCTTCATGGACTGTGATGCACTCTGTTACCTTGTCATATGGCTCCAATGGGGCTATGCTGGCCCTTGGCAACTCTCTTCCTGGACTGTGATGCACTCTTTTACCTTGTCATATGGCTCAAATGGGGCTATGCTGGCCCTTGGCAACTCTCTTCATGGACTGTGATGCACTCTGTTACCTTGTCATATGTCTCCAATGGGGCTATGCTGGCCCTTGGCAACTCTCTTCATGGACTGTGATGCACTCTGTTACCTTGTCATATGGCTCAAATGGGGCTATGCTGGCCCTTGGCAACTCTCTTCATGGACTGTGATGCACTCTGTTACCTTGTCATATGGCTCCAATGGGGCTATGCTGGCCCTTGGCAACTCTCTTCATGGACTGTTATGCACTCTGTTACCTTGTCATATGGCTCGAATGGGGCTATGCAGGCCCTTGGCAACTCTCTTCATGGACTGTGATGCACTCTGTTACCTTGTCATATGGCTCCAATGGGGCTATGCTGGCCCTTGGCAACTCTCTTCATGGACTGTGATGCACTCTGTTACCTTGTCATATGGCTCAAATGGGGCTATGCTGGCCCTTGGCAACTCTCTTCATGGACTGTGATGCACTCTGTTACCTTGTCATATGGCTCAAATGGGGCTATGCTGGCCCTTGGCAACTCTCTTCATGGACTGTGATGCACTCTGTTACCTTGTCATATGGCTCAAATGGGGCTATGCTGGCCCTTGGCAACTCTCTTCATGGACTGTGATGCACTCTGTTACCTTGTCATATGGCTCCAATGGGGCTATGCTGGCCCTTGGCAACTCTCTTCATGGACTGTGATGCACTTTGTTACCTTGTCATATGGCTCAAATGGGGCTATGCTGGCCCTTGGCAACTCTCTTCATGGACTGTGATGCACTCTGTTACCTTGTCATAAGGCTCCAATGGGGCTATGCTGGCCCTTGGCAACTCTCTTCATGGACTGTGATGCACTCTGTTACCTTGTCATATGGCTCCAATTTTCCTGATCTTTACCAGATTATTTATAAACATTGTTGCTGTTTTCTGACTCACTAATAAAAGACATGTCATTGCACGAATCTTTGTCCTCCTTATTCATGTCATTGATTGAAATCTCTAGTTTATCTGGTTGATCCTTAAAGGGACCTACCAAAAATAATGGTGTTTCCTGAATCATATATGTAATACAATTGTAAATGACTTTAAGATTAACATCTCCAATGTAATTTTATTATTTGTCTTTATATATTTTTCTAAAAGCTTTATCATTGCATGATTATCATTAGCATAGTAATTATTTTATATATGTATATATAGATTGTTATTTGTGTATATATATGTATATTTCAAATTTCACATCCATGTGTGTATTTATAAACTCTGCATGAATTGATGCACCTTTAACAAATGATCTGAGGATTGATACAATGATATAATCCCTGTAAAGTGTTCATTTTATTGAATTAGTATTGTCTCTGTGTTTCCTCTTTTTAAAAATAAAAATCATGTCCCTTTAAGTGATGGTGAGCACAATTGTTAATGAATGGATTTCCATTTCTAAAGCATTTTTGTCCTTTTTTACATGAACAAGGACATATAATCTTATTAATAAACAATCTTATTGTAATGTTGACAGCACATGTATTTCATTTTCAATTCTATCTTATTGTAAAAGTGTAACCAAATCAATCTCTGTGTGTAATGTGCATATTTTAGATGAAGAATATGTTTTGACAAATATTGTAGGCTGACCACATTTCAACTTGAATAAATGACACGTTTGATCAATACATGTGTCATTACTGTTATTCCAAAACAATCTAAACATATCTTAAAACATCAATGGCATATGTATTTCTCATGTGTATCTTTTAAATGTTAAAGATATACACCATAGCTATAGTTAAAGGGACAGTCAAGTCCGAAAAGATGATTCATGATTTTGTGACATTCCTAGATAGCAATCTAGACACATACTAGTTACTAAAATATAAATATGTTTCTTATTGATATGCCAAGCTGTCAACTGAGTCCTTGTATTGGCTGTGGTTTTTCCTTGATCTCGGATGCGCCATGTTGCTTAAGACGTCACCTGCCAGGCTGTCCAATGATTCCTTGTATTGACTGACGTTTTTACGCGATCAAGGATGCACCTTTTATTGGATGGCGTTTTTATGCGATCAAGGATGCGCCTTTTTTTGCTTTGCGTTCTTACGTAATCAATAATGCGCCTTTTATTGGATTGCGTTCTTACGTGATCAAGGAAGCACCATGTTAATTAAGACGTCACATGCAAAGGTAAAAAAAAGTCTGATTGTATTACGTAGTCCCGCAATATTTTTTTGTGCACGTTAAACACATTTGTGAATGATAAGACAAGTTTAAAAACATGTCGAATATGGATTGTTTGCATCATGTTACATTGTTGACCCATAGCTGATAAAGACCACCACATTCTCTTTTGCTGGATGTCTGGTTGAATAAACGAACGAAAGCAAAATGTTTTCATGCATAAGATATTTCGAGGCAAGTGCAAATCTCTATAGTCCATGTTGCTTAATATGTTTGTCAACAATATGTTCCTTGTTATGAAAAATGACTGTTGTGTTTAATGTTAAAGATATCTAATTCATAAATATGCGCTATTGTGTTAGAATAAAGTAATCAATATGCATTTATCTTTATCATATGCTAAATATATGATGCCGACCTCTTCTAAATGTAATTTCGTCGTATATTTTATTAAAGGTTCATTAGACACTCACATTAAAAACCAAAATATTTTATTTGGTCTCTAGTTATATAGTACATTGTTTACCAAATACACGTCTCATTTTGCTTCTGTTCAAATAAACTTTAAGTACTTTTCAGACTCCTCGCCAAGCCTCAAAGTTTCATGTGAGTACCATCTCCAGCTTTCTCCAGTTTGTGTAAAGGGTCTTTTCATATGTTAATGATGGGGTATTGTCTTGTTTTACGGTTGTAATGGGGGTTCATCTATATTTTCAATAGAGATAACCCGAATTTATTAGAAAGTGTTTAAAGCTTTCTAATATTGATATCAGTATATGTTAATCTTGTTGTTTCTAGTAGTGTCTATTACATGCAGTTCTGTTAAAAATATAGTATACTGTCCCTTTAATGCAAATGTTGATTTTTGTATCATGTATGAGTTCCACATTGGTTAATCTCCAAATATATTATTGTTAGCATATTTCCCCCCCCCCACTCCTAAAAGGACTTTAAACCATATTCATTGTTAAAACAAATGTCTTTCTTAAAAAAAAAAAAAAATAATAATGTCTCTTTAAGAAAATAGACTTTATTTAACACGTCAATAAAAATATTTTTTCAAAATGTATTGTTTGAACAAGTACATGTAGATATACGAACAATATGCAAATATTATGTTAGCATATGTAATTTTGTTAAAGGGACAGTTTAGAAAACAAATAATGTTTTGCATTATTAAAAAAGTCAATTTTGTAATATCAATGATATCAAAAGGTTTCTCACCAATTAATCATTTGTGTTTATTTTAAATTGCTAGCTAAACCTATGAGGTTCGTGTGCTCATTTCTTAGAGCTTGAAGAGTGCATGTAATCATTATGCAATTTGACCACTAGAGGGCATTTGGATAGCATTTGTATATGTAAATCCTTTAGCTCATACAGCATATTTACCATGTATTGATCATTGATGTCTAAAATGTTGTTATGTCAGAACAACAAATAAGTGGTCATTTTTCATAGGCATAGATACAAGGGTAAGCACATAAGTCACACGTATTTCTCCATGTTTTGTTGTTTCCAACTTTATAATGCGTAATACAGTGTTTTCTTTGTAATCAATAATTCTGACTGCCCCTTTAAGCTGTGTTATTGTCATTCAAACAGTAATATGCCATCATGGATAATTGTAATGTTAATTTTTTTTGCGATTCGGGAAACAGTTTGGACATCACATCACAGAAACCAATCAATATCATGAACAAGGATAGGTATGTGATGTGGTTTTCACACACTTATAACCCACACTCTGCAAACAATATGCCTCCATGGACCCGGTCCCATAGAAGTAGATTATATACAGAGTGTGGTCCACAAGTGTATGAAAACCACATCACATACCTATCCATTACACATTAAATAAAAAAAACATTAAACATGAAAACAAATACTTACTTCCTCTTCCTTCCCCTCTTCCCACGGGGTTGAGGCTCTGGGAGGGTCAACTGCCGACTCCGACGAGTTCTCATTGGAGATGTTGTGGGAAGAGTGGAAGGAAGAGTACTGGGACGACCAAGGTGAGGAGGAGATGGGCCGGCAGGAGGAGATGGCCCGGCAGGAGGAGATGGCCCGGCAGGAGAAGATGGCCTGGCAGGAGAAGATGGCCCGGCAGGAGAAGATGGCCCGGCAGCAGGAGGCCCAGCAGCAGGAGGCCCAGCAGCAGGAGGCCCAGCAGCAGGAGGCCCAGCAGCAGGAGGCAGACCAGCAGATGGCGGACCAGGAGGCAGACCAGCAGGAGGCAGACCAGCATGCGCCTCCTGGAAGAAATTAAACATCTCTTGTTGGAGATTAAAGGTTCTGTTTTGGCCTTCTTCTATTCGAGTAAGGATGTTTATTATTTGGTTTTGGCCTTCAATGATTTTGTTTTGTCCTTCAAGAATTCTAGTTCTGCCTTCTATATTTTGTATCCGGGAGTTACGCATCTGGTCAATGTAGTCTAGTAGAACCCGCACCTCCGCTATTTCCTCTTGTTGTGCACGGCGGGGTGCCCGTGCACGGCTGGGTGCCCGTGCACGGCTGGGTGCCCGTGCACGGTGGGGTGCGGGTCCTTGAGGGGCCTCTGGTTCCGCGGCCTCTTCCTCTGCTTCCGGGGCCTCTTCCTCTGCTTCCGGGGCCTCTTCGTCAAGGGGGGCCTCTTCCCTCTGAGGTGGAGATTCATCCCCACCACTCTCATCCCAGGGAAAAGGAGGAGCCTGTATTTGCTGTGCTGCCTCCTCTCCAGACTCTGTATATTTTAAAAAGAAAGAAATGTATATATTAGCATATTTCCAAATAAAGCTTTAAATTACTTAGCTTACGATACAATTACAAATGCAGCCTCATTAATCCACTTTGAAATCTAACAATCAATACGATTTCCGCATTTTCTAAACCGTGTTTGTGATATCTCTGGTCAATCTGAATGTTTTAGCGTTTGTTTTCAGTCTGTTTAAATGCACACCTAACCTATAGCCTAGATACTGATGTAACCGCAAAGTAATTGTGAATGCGTGTAAACAACGTTATAGCATTAATCTGATCCTTAAAGGGACATGAACCCAATGTTTTATCTTTCATGATTTAGAAGCATACAATTATAATCAACTTTCTAATGTACTTTTCTTATCTAATTAGCTTCATTCTCTGGATATTCTTTGCTGAAAAGCATATCTAAATATGCTTAGAAGATGCTGATTGGTAGCTGAATATAGCTGCCTCCTGTGATTGGTTCACCATGTGCATGGCTATTTCTTCATTAAAGTATATATAAAGAATGAATCAAATTAGGTAATATAAGTAAATTTGAATGTTTTGTCAAATTGTATTCTCTACCTCAATCATGAAAGTAAAGGTTTGCGTATAGTGTCCCTTGAAATACATTCGTATGTGAATTTATTCTTAAATGAGCTTACCGTCAGATGAGAATGGCAGGTTCCCGGTATCAATTCCTCCGATACCGACTACATCCACCTCGGAGATGCTGGGACGCAACATTTCCTCCCATCGGCAGTAATCGATTTCCAGTGCAGGGCCGCCACCGGTTCCTGCGGCATGTCGGGCCTCCAGGCTTAACTTTTTCTTAAGATCCATCTTGCAGTCCCAGTATTGATGTTTAATAGAGTCCATATCTCTGTTCCGGCCACCCACTGCATTGACTGCATTCCTTATCTCATGCCAGAGCTTCCTCTTCTCAGTCGGGGTGGTCTTCTGATGCTGCAGCCTCCTATACCTGGCCATATAGGCTTCTACGAGGGCCTCCTTATCCTCCATAGAAAACCTTGCCTCCCTTGTCGCCTTGGCCTTCCCCTGTGACGATGCCCTCTGTTTCCCGGACTGTGAAGCCCTACTTTGTCCGCCACTGGGCCCAGCCACTTGTTCATCTTGAACCAAGTGGCTGGGTCCACCCACCGCTTCCACCCCCGCTTCCTGCCCCCCTTCCTGCCCCCCTTCCTGCCCTGTTCCTCTCCCCCTCCCTCTCCTCCCCCCTCTACCTCTCCCCTGCCTGCCCTCCATCTCTTCCCTAAACTAAACCCCAACTAAGCAAACAAAAAGTGAGTGTGATCAAATGAAAGGGGGTCAAAATAAAGAACTAAAAAGACCAAAAAAAGTGCTGAAAGTGTGAAAGGGATATAAATAAAAGAGGGTAAGGAGTATTTAAATGAACAAAATGAAGAAGAAGACTAAAAGGAGGATATGTAAACTAAATGTAACTAGGGGATGGGTATGGGATGGGGTATGGGATAAGAGTAAATGGGATGAAAGGGAATGGGACTACAGGGAATGGGGTATGGAGTGTAGTATGAGAGGGTATGGGGTGTGGAGTGTATGTAGTGTTATTGATAAGTGTATGTATGTATTAAATGTGTTTGCGTGTAAATGTGTTAAGTGTACAGAAAAAGCACTCGCACACTCACCCAAACCAACTGTCGTTCACTAACTCACACTAGCACTAACTCTCTAACTCACACTAGCGCTAACTCTCTAACTCACACTAGCACTAACTCTCTAACTCACACTAGCACTAACGCTAACTCACACTAGCACTAACTCTCTAACTCACACTAGCACTAACTCTCTAACTCACACTAGCACTAACTCTCTAACTCACACTAGCACTACCTCTCTAACTCACACTACCACTAACTCTCTAACACACTACCACTAACTCTCAATAACTCACACTACCACTAACTCACTCACGATAACACTAACTGACTCACAATAATGCACAAAATCTCTAAGCTCCAATCTCCAAAAACCCACCAGCAACACAGTGAAAGAAGCCATGCTTGTGTGGTGCTTATATACCCTGTGTAAATGTTTAATGATGTACCGGTTTGCTTTGTAAATTGTGTTCAGGTGTGCTTTATTCTTACTGATTATTTGTGCAATGTGTATTAGGTGTGTGAATTTGCGCATGCTCATTTGGAGTTAGTATTTGCGGAATGTGTAGAATGCGATGATGTCATAGTGCTCGTTTTCTATAACATTGACCAATAGTATTATGTTTAAATATTAATTTGCGATGGTGTGGTATTAGTGAAGTGTTGTATATGTATGTTTGTCCTAATATATACTGATATTGAATGCGATTATTTTGCTAGTGTATGTTTTTTTTTTATTTTCCTTGTTGTTATTTTGCGTATTTCCGCATCTTAAAGTATATGCGTATTCCCTGTATTTTATTTAAATAAAATTCCCCCCGCTTGTGAATGTGTAATGCTTATGTGCTTTGTTTAGTGATTGTTGTTGTGACATTTGCGGTGTGTTATTTTTGTGCATTATGTGGTATGCGTCATATGACCGAGCTGTGCGTATTTCTTGTGAGATCGAGTGTTAGGTGAAAAAATCGTGTTTGTTTGCTTTTCCATTGATCTCTATGGGAGACTGTCTAACGCGGGCAGGATTCCGCATGTGAAATACACGCGTTAGGAGTATCGTTAGAAGGTTTTGTTTGAACTCTAAATACCGGAGTCAAACAATGCCGTGCGTTACACATAAACCATGCGTAGCGTTAGCACCCCATCTACCGCCAAACTCCAAATCTAGCCGTTAGTTAATTATAGTAATTTTCTTTAGATTTATTTAAATTATATTTAAGTTAGGGCGTGTTAGGGTTCGACTTAGATTTAGGGGGTAATACATTTAATATAGTGGCGGCGACGTTGGGGACGGCAGATTAGGGGTTAATAAGTATAATGTAGGTGGCGGCGATGTTAGGGGCGGCAGTTAGGGGTTAATAATATTTAACTAGTGTTTGCGAGGCGGGAGTGCAGCGGTTTAGGGGTTAATATGTTTATTATAGTGGCGGCGATGTCCGGAGCGGCAGATTAGGGGTTAAAAATGTTATTATAGTGTTTGCGATGCGGGAGGGCCTCGGTTTAGGGGTTAATAGGTAGTTTAAGGGTGTTAGTGTTCTTTTTAGCACTTAAGTTATGAGTTTTATGCTACGGCGTTGTAGTGTAAAACTCATAGCTACTGAATTTAGAATGCGTTACGGATCTTGGAGGTAGAGGGTGTACCACTCACTTTTTTGGCCTCCCAGGACAGACTCGTAATACCAGCGCTATGGAAGTCCCATATAAAAAAGGGTTTACGAAGTTTATGTAAGTCGTTTTGTGGTAAGGCAAAAGAAGTGTGCGGTGCCCCTAAACCTGCAAGACTCGAAATAGCAGCGGTAGTGAAAAGCAGCGTTAGGACCTGTTAATGCTGCTTTTTCAGCTTAACGTAAAACTCGTAATCTAGCCGCATGTTTTTAAATTTGTTTTATTTCATACTTGCATTTTCGCGATTGTAAGGTACTGTAATTTAGTTTCTTAAAAAACATTTATATCACAATTGTGAGATATTTAACAGTTTGCTGTTCCATCTTGTTGATTGGAAACTCTGGTTTTTCAGAAAAAGGCATCCCAAAATTGTTTTGAAAAATCATGATTTACAATATCTAGAACCTTTGGTCTCCATATTCTTACAGTAGTAGAAATTCAGCAAAGACAAAGCTCATTCTGTACAGTGAGGTTTGGAAATGTTGATGATATTTTTTTATTTTTTTTATTTTTTATTTAATATTTTTATTGAGGCAAAAACAAAACAAGTACAACAGTCACAGAATGAAGGGCAACATCCCAAGTGCAACAATGACGGTCTACAGTCACAAGCAACACTATAACAGACAAAGTATTAATCAAGGTACAATATTACCCTTCATCAATGCCTCTATTTTAATGATTAAGGCCGCTAGTGTCTTCTATATAATAGAGATTCACTCTTGGGATCTGGTAGCTGGGTCTAATCTGAAGACATGTCATGAGACTCTAGAGAGTCCTCAACCTTGAGTATAGATTAGAAGGGTTGTATACTTAATCTACTCTTAATTTGAGCAGCATATAAATGTTATACATTTTTAGGTGAACATAACATACATTGTAAGAGGTAGTAACAATCAGCATACCAACATGAGCTATAAAAATTAGTCACCACTGTGTCAGCGAGAAGAAAAATGCAAGAAGTAAAATGCAAAATTAAGACCCAAAAACTCTGAGTCCCAATATGTATAGAAATAAGGCTGTGCATTAACAATATATGTAAACTAACAGTTCTATCAGGTCTGACGAGGTGGACACACTGCAAATAATGAAACACAGTAGAGCAGTCATGCTGAACCTTTCAGTAGTAAGATCCGGAGAGTCTTTTTTACACTTACACCTAGACATTCGGAAACAAAGGCTCTACGAACAGGGCAGAGACTACTAAACTCTGCCAAATAAGAGTATGGAGGATAAGCTAATTATCCCATACCACACAAAAATAGAGGGGGGGGGTGGATTGAGAAGTCAGAAATTCTCAAAATTAACACACTAGAGACTCCAAGTATGCTGGGCTTATTATCCATCCATTCATACAATATAATTAACTGGATTAACTCACACACAGCATATAGATGGATTATTATACACTCCTAGATTGTCAGTATCAAGCAAGGGAGAGGTCACACACTGAAGTCAATAGTACTCAACTTAGCTTGCACATTTAGCTGGCAAAAATGCATTCATACATCATCCCACATGAGAGAGAAATAGTCTATTCATACAGCCACAGGTATCTTCCCATAAGAGAAGAAAAAGCAAAGGACACACAAACAGCTATGCCAAAAACAGTACTAGAAAATACAATTAGGAGCTTATACGGTATTGCTTAGTAATGAAAAATATTACAATCTTACTGTAGGCTATCCTGGGCCCTGAAATATACTGAGAATATATAACAGAGTAATAGACACTGTACCATGTTAAAACGATTATATACTCAGTCATAGTCCCTTCTTCAGAAAAGTTCATATTCGAGTAGTGTAGAACCCACATAAACTCTACTTGCTGGGCTAATATCGGTGCCTCGTAACTCCATCCTGAAAGGGAGAATTGACTGAAACAAACATTCTACCAATTATACAAGACTGTGCTAAATATTTCAATAGGAATGCAAGACCCAATAATTATGCTAGAGAAGTAATCTATATCTAATGTGTAAATAGTTCCAGGCAATCTTTTTGTAATAATGGCTGGGCCACAATCAGTCTCAAAGCGTCATAGCAGACATAGGATTCCTGCGGGATTAGGGGGGATTGAAAGCTACTGGCAGCTACACTGTTAATGGGAATTGTGATTACCCCACTCCACAGAGTACAAAGGTACACTGTGATAAGTCTGGTGACATAGAGAGAGTCCAGCCCTGGGAAAGCAGCCAACAGGAGTCGCATGCATTACAGCTTCCAAAATCCAGCAATCTGGTGTGTTCAAACTGACCCAGTGTATGCAGCGTAGCGGTCTCTGTTAGTAAACCCTTACTCGCAGAAAACAATGTTCCAGCAGGGGTAATCCCTCAGGGTTCAAGATCATAGCAGCCTGAGCTAGAAGGGTTTCCAATCCCACCAGCCGCCTCTCAGTTCCAGCCAAACTCACAGCAGCATCTGTGACCCTAACTCCCTCATTCTCCCTGGCGGAGTCAGGTGATGGACATCGGCGTCTTTCAGACCCCAGCGTGGTCTCTGCCCAGCCGGGGGCGCTGCAGCGGTTGGTACCAAGCAGACCTCAGTGTGAGTCTGCATGAGGTCCTGGTTCGTAGTTCCGTCTGCAGGCTGTGTCCCACATGGCTCAGCTTCTATCATCTCCGCATACTGGGGATCAATAGCTATTAGAAGACGATCTAGTCTGCCCATCAGCCACTTATCATAGTCCTGGAAGAGGGTTAGTATAGTCACGTGGGGTTCCTCCATGCTTAGTACAGGCCACGGCAGACCCCGTGTAACCACTTTTGGAACTCCACTTATCGCTTCCCCTGTGCACAGAGATGTGTTGGGTGCCGCTTAGGAATACTGTGTCTGAGGCCTCAGTAGCTGTTCCACAAAGTTCTTCTCAGTAGCAGGCCGCAGCCGCGGGTCTTCCTGGTGCCCTAGCAGGCGTTTCTGTACCAGTCACTCCCAATACGCTTTATATCTTAGATAGTTGGCACCGGAGTATCTTGATGTAGTCCTGATATTATGTCAAGCTTTTTTACTTTACTGTGCAGTATTTTGAAGGTCTTACACAATGCTTTTCTATATATTTTTTTGCTGAGCTCTGTGTAAATCTGTCTTCTCCGATCCACAGTTGGCTCCGCCCCCCTGTTGATGATATTTTAAATCTTGTAAGTGAGCGGCTTCATAGGATAAGAAGTTTTAAAACCATAAGATTTAAAATCCATATACAGAAAGATGATATAACTTGTGACCACTTTCATATTTTCGATTTAAGATAAAAAATCTCCGCAAATTGAAAAACAAGGTTTTCTCAGTCAATGATTAAAAAAACAAAAACAAAAAAATATATATTGAACAAACATGCCTAGTATACTCATCATGCTCATATACAAATGGTACTCAGATTGTTTAGAACTTATCAGAATCACCCCCTCTGTACAGGTGAAACACATGGATTCCATAAATCCCATTAACCTATTTCAGTTTTTGGTGATTGATATCCATTATCGGTTGATAAATATGCTATTGTGGGATAATAGTGATAATAGTGATCTACAAATGTGGGAATGATCATCTTTGGCTGTGCTTGACTTGGAAAGAAAGTGATTATTTTGATTAAAACATAATGACAGCCAATCCCAATTTTTTTATATCAAATATTTGGAAAGATTGGAATTGACCATGTATTTTGGATCAGGATATAGTTATAGTGTATTCTTAATAATGTTCTGCAAGAGTTGAAATAAATCACCTGTTAAAATTGGCAAATGAACACTTTCCCAAAACCTACAGTGTATATGTTCTTTTTATTTTTTTACAATTGGTAGGATTAATTCCTCAGATAGTCAAATTTTGTTAGGGAACTCTAAAGTTCAAACCTGAGTTGTTGATCAAGTAAAGGATGGATAAGAAGGTATCTGCAATTTTATTTCCTTTTTCCAATACTCATAGTGTATAAAATCTATGATTTGAGGATAATCTAGAAGTATATGGGATCCATGAATTAAACAGTGAATGCTGCCATGGGGCCCTTTGTGGAGCAGACTCACTCATGTAAGCCTGCTTTCCAAAATGACGAATGTATGCCATCTAGTTCATCTAGTCCATCTAGTCCAGTGCTAACTCTAAGCTGGTGGATAGAAAGCACTCTAAACACATTTGTTTGGGTTTGTGAGAGAAGGGAGCAGCATTAGAAACTCAAGTGAGTATGTAATGATACATTCAGGCAGCGGACATACAATATTCACTGGCCATTTTCTACAAAGCTAGGCAGACAAAGTCTCAATTTAAGAACCTTGTCTTACTGCAATTCATTCTGATGCAATAATGGAAACATATAAATAGATATTCCTGCAGTTCATACAAGATTTTTGTAATTATATAATAACTAAAAAAAATATAAAATCAGACATCTGCACAGATGACTGCAGATATGTCCAATCCCAGGGAATTTCAGCAGTTAAGTTCACCAGCTGTTTAAACATCTGTTGAAGAGAATTTAAATGTCATCAAAGGTACAGTAAACACTGTGGGCAAGATTATGAGGGGTGCACTATCACTCACACGCAAGCGATATCGGGTTTATCAATATGTGCATGTTGGATGTAGTGCTCAAATTACAAGTTGAAAGTAAACAACAATGCTTGAGGGCAATAGCGATTTACAATAGAATGATTACCGGGTCCTCAGAAGTCTGGTTAACAAAAAAGTGTCACAAAACACATCAAATATACATTACACCGAACAGTTAAACTCATAATTACACTATCTAAAAAACGTATTTAAAAAAAATGGTTATGCACAATTGTACAATTGCACAGTAAGTGGGTAGACAGTTAGGAAAGAGATGAACTTGCCCCACCTTGAATGTCTCCCCTGACTGGTTCTGTGTCTTTCTGCATGACAAGGTTATGCTGGGGGAGCCTGCAACTTCCCTCACAAAGACAGGAATTGTCTGGGTTTGACAGTAACTGACTCAGTCACTGAAGTGCTGCCCCTGTCAAGTGCGGCCTGGGTCAGTTGGACACACTTGGTCCCATGGTTGAGCTGGCCCTGGGTCTCAGGTGTTAGAAAAAAAAGGCAGGCAAAGGGCTTTAACAAACATATATATTTTGTGTGTGCATTGGAGCCCGTTGCAGTTAAGTTGAAGAAAACATGTAAAAACATACTGTATATATGCAATATTCATATTTAATAAAGTGTTATACTGTATATTTACTGTAAATGTTTCACATTCCAAAGTTTTGCACATAGCAGAATATGTTTTAAGTATTTTTAAATAGATATGCCTACAGTGAGGGAAAAAATTATTTGATCCCCTGCTGATTTTGTACGTTTTCGCACTTACAAAGAAATGATCAGTCTATCATTTTAATGGTAGGTTTATTTGAACAGTGAGAGACAGAATAACAACAAAAAAATCCAGAAAAACACATTTCAAAAAAGTTATAAATTGATATGCATTTTTAATGAGTGAAATAAATATTTGACCCCTTTGCAAAACATTAATTAGTACTTGGTGGCAAAACCCTTGTTGGCAATAATAGAGGTCAGATGTTTCTTGTAGTTGGCCACTAGGTTTGCACACATCTCAGAAGGGATTTTGTCCCAGTCCTCTTTGCAGATCCTCTCCAAGTCATTAAGGTTTCAAGGCTGATGTTTGGCAACTCGAACCTTCAGCTTGCCACAGATTTTCTATGGGATTAAGGTCTGGAGACTGGCTAGGCCACTCCAGGACCTTAATGTGCTTCTTCTTGAGCCCCTCCTTTGTTGCTTTGGCTGTGTGTTTTGGGTCATTGTCATGCTTGAATACCCATCCACGACCCATTTTCTGGTTAAGGGAAGGAGGTTCTCACCCAAGAGTTGCCGGTACATGGCCCTGTCTACCGTCCCTTTGATGCAGTGAAGTTGTCCTTTCCACTTAGCAGAAAGACAAACCCAAAGCATAAAGTTTCCA
This sequence comes from Bombina bombina, assembly GCF_027579735.1. Lineage (NCBI taxonomy): Eukaryota > Metazoa > Chordata > Amphibia > Anura > Bombinatoridae > Bombina > Bombina bombina. The sequence continues at coordinate 728,188,195 of NC_069499.1, forward strand.
CGTTCATATTTGACGATGGGGATGGTGTTCTTGGGGTCACAGGCAGCATTACTCCTCCTCTAAACACAGTGAGTTGATGCCAAAGAGCTCGATTTTGGTCTCATCTGTCCACAACACTGTCACCCAGTTCTCCTCTGAATCATTTAGATATTTATTGGCAAACTTCAGACGGGCCTGTACATGTGCTTTCTTGAGGGCTCTGCAGGATTTTTTCTTGGTGACTATGGTCTCCGCTGCCTTGAGATCATTGACAAGATCCTCCCGTGTAGTTCTGGACTGATTCCTCATTGTTCTCATGATCATTGAAACTCCATGAAGTGAGATCTTGCATGGAGCCCTAGACCGAGGGACATTGACAGTTATTTTGTTTTTCTTCCATTTGCGAATAATCGCATCAACTGTTGTCACCTTCTCACCAAGCTGCTTGGCGATGGTCTTGTAGACCATTCCAGCCTTGTGTAGGTCTACAATCTTGTCCCTGATATCCTTGGGCAGCTCTTTGGTCTTGGCCATGGTAGAGACTTTGAAATCTGATTGATTGCTTCTGTGGACAGGTGTCTTTTATACAGGTAACAAGCAGAGATAAGGAGTACTCCCTTTAACAGAGTGCTCCTAATCTCACCTTGTTACCTGTATAAACGACACCTGGGAGACAGAAATCTTGCTGATTAATAGAGGATCGAAAACCTATTTCACTCATTAAAATGCAAATCAATGTATAACTTTTTTTAAATGCGTTTTTCTGGATTTTTTGTTGTTATTCTGTCTCTCACTGTTCAAATAAACCTACCATTAAAATTATAGACTGATATATGTAAAAATATGTATTTAAGAATAAATAGAACATATTCTGCTATGTGAAGAACATTGGAATGTGAAATATTCATATTTTCATGTCGGGTTAGCGCATTTGAGAATATGTGATTGGGTTTTTCTCTATTGATTTCTATGGGGGAATACGTTAATGTGGTCACGATATTCTAACTTCGGCTTTTTGCATGCATCAGGTTAGTGCCCAAGCGAAAACTTTTTACTTGTAATACGAGCACTACCCGAAGTGCACAAAAAGCTTACAAGCGGGAGCAATAAATACCACTACACTCCTAATCTGGCCCTTAGTAGGTTATTGCACAAAATGGTGCCTATGCAAGACATTTCTCACAAACATTTGCCCCTTTAATTCAGAGCCAAAGGTATAAATGTAGAAATGTGGTTTGGAAGGTAGGTTTTGGGCAGTTCATTTGTGTGAAACTATGGGCTCTATTCAAATCCTTTGAAATATGTTTGTGAAGGTATTTACAGGGGTTTACTGGGTTTATTTTATCTTAGAACAGCAAATAGAGCACCAGAGAACTACTGCCTTTCCACTATTTATACATTTCTCCATCTCTGAAGAAAACCTATTTACTACAGGGCTTCAGTTGCCCTTGGCTTTACAGATATACTGTCATCTTAGTGTCTGTTCTCTACCCAGGACTGATCACCCATTCACAGCCACTCACCTCTCTCTCACCACCAAGTACAGGCACATACTCTACGCCCTCTAACTTATTCTCGCCAAGCTTTTATCACCAGCTGCACCCACCCCAAACTCTGTTTCACTTGCACATGAGACTGAAATAAGTCACAGTCATATGTAAAATGGTTCTCTCATTGGCTTAACCCTTTTTAACTTTTTTTCTTTTACAACCTCTCACACCAGATGTGCCTATCTTATTTTTAAGAATGATCCTAAGTTTATTCAAGATCCATTTGAAAATTGATTGACATCAATATTACTTGTGTTTTTAAACTTTTAAAATTAGCAAATAGCTCAATAAGGGCTAGATTACGAGTGTAGCGCTATTTTGCAGATTTCGTGCAAAAAGGTGAATTACAAATATCGTGACCGCGTTAACGTATTCTCCCATAGACTTCAAAAGAGAGTGAAAACATCAAAAAACGAACACCCATACTCATACACTAAACCCAAAATATGAATATTTTACATTCCAATGTGCTTCACCTATAAGAATATGTTCTATCTATTCTTAAATAAATACTGTATATATATATATATATATATATATATATATATATATATTGTGAGGAACATTAGAATGTGAAATATTTACAGTAAATACATAGTTAAACACTTTATTAAATATGAATATATGAATATTTAATAAAAAGGATTTTCAGCTACTTGAATGCAAAGGGTTCCAATGCACTTATATTTCTGTATATGTCTATATATGTATACCTATGTATTTATGTGTTTATATGTCTCTATATGTCTGTAAATACATATATAAACATATAAATACATATGTACACACACATAAACATATATATATATATATATATATATACATATTTAGACGTGTAAATGTGTGTATCATTATGTTAAAGCCCTTTGCATGTCTTTTTTTTTCTAACACCTGAAACCTCATATCTTTGAGCCCTTATTTTTAATGCATTTTTTAAAATAATTTTATCAGACAGTGTTAATATGAGTGTAGTGTAACTATACTACTACCTGTATTTTTAATGTGTTTTTGTCTCGGGTAGCAGTTAATCAGAGCTCTGAAGTTGCCCTAACTACTAATTGACGTACATTAATTTAGATTGTGCTCAAGTGAACGCATTTGCTTTCAAATTATAATATTCATGCTATTTCCGTCATGTGCAAAGAACCAAGAAATACCCCATATTGCTTGCATGCTACCATTAGTGTGCCACTCAAAATCTAGCACTAAATATCTACTGTAATTTATGTACATTTGATAAAAAAATTAGTGATAGTATTCAAATGTTTATTCCCATAGACTTAAAAGTAACATAGTAACAAAGTAGATGAGGTTGAAGGAAGACAGAAGTCCATTGAGTTCAACCTATACAGATCCTACTTGATTTACAATAAAGAAGCTCCAATTGAGATTAAATTAATTCCATTAAAAAAGGTGACCATTTGGGGGGAGGATCAAACTCTGTGACTGAGCGGTCACACATCGCAGCAGCTACAGACAATTCCTATATAAAACTCAAATTTTGCGACCTCTCAGGATTCCCTAACTTGCTATTATTATGACCCTGGTGAACAAGAAATTCTGCATGCTGATAATTTTGGTGGCGGGACGCTCCTTGCAGATATTTGCATCACTGTTCTATTTTTCCCGGTGATCAATGATATCGGGAGCGGACATATTTATTTTAGAGGAGGGCCTGTATACAAAGTGAAAACCGCTATCTTCTACTTCACTAACATGAGAGAATGTCCTCGTAGAAGTACCTGACCATGGATATTGTGACATGTGTCATTACGGGGCTCAGTAGCCTCCTAGAAGAGTACCAAGCAGCGTTTGAGAAATCGCTCAGTATGGCGACTAAAGCTTGTGACGCAGTAGGCTGCGCTGCTAACTCAGACAGAGATGCCGGGAAGCAAAGTGAAGAGCGCCTTACTATGCAGTTCCCTATACGTGATTTGAGAGCCACGGAAATGGACCCACTGAACATTCACAGTTCGACGGTCAAGAGACACCCTCAATATGTGGCGGAGCTGTCGCCTCAGGGACGGCAGCCACCACTATCTGGTTAATTAACAGGGCCTCCACATCCACAGGATGTACCCATTCACATCATTAAGCCCCTAAATAAGGAGCAATCGATGGTCCACCCTGGGAAAACAGCTGCGCCATATCCCCAGGAACAACATCAACTACTGTCGCAGGGGCCTTTGCCTGATAAGGTATGTTACCGGGACACTATCCAAGAACTGATCATTTCAGTCCTACTCTCTGGCACCGCACGCCCTACCAGCTATAAAGAGTGGCTTTTGCTAACGGATACAAGAATAATAACCCCTAGAGGTATTGGTTAAGGGATCAGACCTGCATCTCACTGCATTCACTACATTCTCTGCTGACTTTTGTATGACAGTGAGAGGCTTGCTGGACTGGCTTTCTATGGTGCGTGGTTTCTGTAGATAACAGATATACTTGGAAGGACTCTCCTTTGTGGGACAAAATACAGAAACTTTATAACAGCCTTGATCTGGATTCTTTAATTTACCACTGCATCAGTTGGATTAACCACCCCCAGTTGCGTATCATATAGAACTTTCCTGGTAGTTAAGGAAATTTTATAGCCAAGCATTAACCAAACTGTTCTGGACTTATTTTTTTGTTTTTTTCTCTCACTTAACTGGTTTTACTTATCTGTTTAATAACATATCGGCAAATAGTTTAAAATTATATACAATAATTGCTTTATATGTTTAAACGGTGGCAAGATGAGTTCTTGCATAATAATTACTGATGTTGTTTCTTAACGTTTACTGACTTAAGCTGGAGGGGTGGGATTTTATAAGCTACGCCACTTATTTGAGGTGCTTCAATGCCTCTTGCCACTTATTGAAAATTTTATGTAGAAGCTTGACAACTTTTTATTAATCCTAATGTCCTACAAAACTGTCCCTGTGAGGCTCGTGTCCCCTCCTTTCCACTAAATCCCCTCTGTTTGAATCGGTCTCTAGTCGCTGGGTATAGGGCCCATGCCCAGTTGGCGGGGACAAACTAAGTGAGATGCTCCCCCTATGTAATAAATGCTCTGATTATATGTGTTTTAACTCTACAGAGGATGATGTGTATTTCTGAGCCACATTTTTGTCTCTCCTGATATAGTGTGGCAGCAATTACACTCTGGATTAGAGCTATCATGGGCACCCTCGTAGGATATTAGACTAGTTAAGATTAATCCTGGTCTCCCCACTTACTCCATTTTCATATAATCTCATAACTTCAAACCCGGTTTGTCCTAGCAAGATTATAACTACAAACTCCTACTGTAATTGGCTTCTCCATCTTATCATGATGTGCATACTTATATTACAGACCATTCTAACAGGTATCAAATGTCTATATATTTTCTTAAGTCTCCTTACATGCTGAGCAATTCCTTTATCAATCTTTACTATCAACAATTATCCTCTTGCCATAGCTTTTAGTTTGTATTACCAATCACACTCAAATGTCCACCTCCCCCCCCCCCCCCATTTCTACATAATGTACCTCCTTGTTCAGGAGGGCCCCTCACACGGTTTATCTGGCATGTACCGCAACTCTAAATAGTAAAAGTATTAATGTGACATTCCTTAATCTCACCTATATTGTGACACTAGCTATATATGTCTATAGAATGTTTCAAAGTATAATAAAGATTGAAGTTGTGAGATTCCTCCTATGTATACTCAAATCTTCTTGTAGCTCCTAGGGAATCTCTTAATTTTCTCTATTACAAAACTAGTCATGCATGTCTATAAAATGTTTCCCTTAAGTCTTACAAGTATTAATGCAGCGCTCATTAAAATAATTTATGCGGTAACACAAGTATACAGTATGTCTATGGAGTGTTTCAAGATGTAAGGGAATCCCTTAATTCTCTATGTTATAAAGTTAGTCATGCATACCTACAGAATGTTTCAAAGCAAAACTAAATTTTAAAATGTGAGGTATTTATTCTGTATGTTTAATTTTTTTTTTGGTATTACAATGGTTATGACTATATCTCTGAAAGTATATTGGACATAATTTTTTTTTTTTCTGTATTAACATACTCCTTGAAGCATGACCTGTTTTCAACCTCAATAAAAATATGTTTAAAAAAAAAAAAAAGGTGACCATTTAACACAAGCAAACATATCATTCAATAGTGGCATTCACTACCTCCTTAAGCAATGAATTAAAAATTTGATTGCTCTTACAGTAAACAAAATGTTTACATTGCTGAAGATTAAATCTCCTTATCTTTCAACCTTAAACTATGACCTCTTGTCACAAACAGTTTCTTTGGAATAAACAGAGCTTCCGCCATATCTGAGGCTTTGAATATATTTATATAAAGTAATCATATCACCTCTCAAATGCCTTTTTTTCAGGAGAAAACAGACCCAGTTTGGCTAACCTCTCTTCATAGTTTGAATTATCCATTTACCTTATTAGTTTTGTGGCACTTCTCTGAACTTTTTTTTAAAAAAAAAAATTGGTCCCTAAATACTGCAATCCATACTCAAGATAAAGTTTTACCATGGACTTATATAGTGACATAATTATGCTTCCCTCCCTTTCATCAATGCCTATTTTAATATATTCTATCTTAATAGCCTTAGAAGCCAATAAATAAATATAGTCCCATTTAAATAATATGTTGCCTGCTTAGAATTTTACATTTTCCAGTATTAAATTCTCATTTTCCATTTTTTTTAAAATCCCCTTGCAAAATAATTTCATCCAACACTGATCTAATAACCTTAAACAACATAGTATAATCTGCAAAAATACAGATGTTACTATTTAATCCTTGCTCCAAATCATTAATAATCAGTACTGATCCCTGGGAGACTCCACTCATTACCTCTGTCCAATCTGAGAATGATCCATTTACTACTACTCGTTGCTCCCTGTCTTTTATTAAAAACCCTTTCCTCAAAGGAAGACATTAAAGAAATTGTATCTGAAATTAAAACCTTTTAGTGAACTACGCAAGGATGTCACGGAACTGTCACAAAGCATTACACATATAGAACATTCTCAGGACAAAATGCAAGAAAATCTAAAGGAATCCTCTTCACAAGTAGAACATAACACAAATATGGTACAAAGTCTTTTAGATCGCATAGAAGACCTGGATAACCGCAGTCGGTGGAATAATCTCTGCATACGGGGCATCCCTGAATCGATCAACCCCACAGCTTTACAGGCATATCTCCAAGACATCTTTAAATTGATTAAGGGAACCCCATGTCACCTGAGGTTACCATTGAAAGAGCCCATAGGGCTCTGCACCCAAAACCATCATCAAAGGCAACCCCAAGAGACGTCATCCTTAGATTATTGAATTACACAGATAAAGAAGAAATCCTGTGACACAGCAGAAATAAACATCCTATCCAACATGCCGGCATCACACTTCAAATTTTCTCGGACATTAGTCCAGCAACCCTTCAAAAACGTAGGGACTTAAAATTTCTCACCACTACTTTACAAGATAATAAAATCCCATATTGTTGGGGTTTTCCAACATGTATATTTGCACATAGTGGAGATAAAACTGCATTATATAGATCTTGAGATGACCTTGAAGCTTTTTGTTCAACACTGCGTGTCACACCTACGACCCCAGTGAACCTACCTTTCTTGGAATCAACCCCGGGGGACAATCATCACCAAACCTGAGATTCCTCCTAGGCTTAACAGCCTTATCTGTTTCGGGACATTATCATACTGTGGTGTTCCACCATTGCCTATATCCTGGGAAGTATGGACTCCCAACACCACCCAGGTCTGTAGCTAATGTTAACACACTAAGGGGCATATTTATTAAGCTCCATATGGAGTTTGAAGCCCTGTGTTTCTGGCGAGCATTCAGGCTCACCAGAAACACAAGTTATGAAGCAGCGGTCTAAAGACTGCTGCTCCATTACCTGTCCGCCTGCTCTGAGGAGGCGGACAGACATCGCAGGAAATCAACCCAGTCGAATATGATTGGGTTTATTGACACCCCCTGCTAGTGGCTGATTGTCCACGAATCTGCAGGGGGCCGTGTTGCACCAGCAGTTCACAAGAGCTACTGGTGCAATGCTGAATGTGGAGAGCATATTGCTCTCTGCATTCAGCGATGTCTGTCGGACCTGATCCGCTGATCGGATCATGTCGGACAGAAGGTTGATAAATCGGCCCCTAACTGTTTAGTGTTATAATCTTTTGATTATGTTGTTAGCAACCTAAACTGCATAAAGAAAATGTTCTATTTTACCTATCCCCCAGTGTAACCCCGTCCCCTCAGTTCATTTATCATTATTGTATTGTAATCACTTATAATTTAAATTAATGCATTTGACAAAGATATAATTTGTATTACTGTTTAGCCTTAAATTAATATTGTCTATTGGGCCAACTACAGGCACATACCCTCTAAAGTAACTTTAGTAGCTAGAACTATTGTTTTGAGAAAAAGACAATTATAAGAATCTATTGATATATTGCTTGTAAACCTACACGCGCAGTAAAGAGAAACTGCTTAAAAACATTTCTGATTTTCCTATCTCTGAACGACATTTGCAAACTAATTGGACATAGTCACTGAGTTCCTTTTTTTTTTTTTCTCTTCCATACCCCCTCTCCTCCCCAAACCCAACGGCATCATGATAAACACACAAAATAAGCCAATAATTCACCCTCTTAAAATTATCACGATTAATGTTAAAGGGCAGAATAATCCAGGAAAGCATTGCATAGTGTCCCGGGAGCTGCATAAACTGCAAGGTGACATAATCTTTATACAAGAGTCTAACTTTGCATAACACAAAGAACCTAAATGGCACAATTATAGATACCCCACAGTTTTTTTTTCATCTGACCAACGTAAACAAAATGTAGTAGGTATACTCATACACCACAAAATCCCTTTCCAGCTGCAGAAGATTGAAAAAGACAAAGATGGTAGATTCCTCATAGTGGTAGGACTACTTTATGGAAGACCTGTAATGTTCTCCAATGTTTACGCCCCTAACACAAAGCTCAGCATACCTTTATTAGAACTCTATCAGGCATACTTCTTGAACTAACTAAAGTTGTGTTGGTCCTAGGAGGTGATTTGAATGCACTACTAATTCCAATAATGGATACTTTAAATGGTATTTCTAGTGTTTCACGTCACATTTTAAAACAAATAAACACTACACTAAAAAATCACTTACTGCATGACATCTGGCATACTATGCACCCAACAGACTCTGACTTTACATACTATTCTATTCCACACAAGAAGTATTACCAGGGTATTGCATACATTACACATGGTGACATTTCACCTATTACATGGTCTGACCATGCACCAGTCACATTCGAGATGATGTTGCCTTGACACACCTTCTACCCCCTTCATGTGACGTTTAGATGATATGCTTCTAGATCAGTGATTTTCAACATTTTTTTTGCCGTGGCACACTTTTTTATATTAAAAAATCCTGTGGCACACCACCATCCCAAAATTTTACAAAATCACACATTGTAGCCTAATACAGCATATATTATACATCATAATGATTGTCTGTGAATGAATGTCAATATGTCATGGTTGTAAATTATGCCTGCCTGTCTGCCTGATGAGCCTGTCACATCAAAACAAGCAAAATTTAAAAAAATATGTCACACTGTTCTCAGTCTGCCGTGGCACACCTGAGGATCTCTCACGGCACACTAGTGTGCCACGGCACACTGGTTGAAAAACACTGTTCTAGATAACCTAATAGTTAGGGAGGATATAGCCTCTATGTTAACTGAATATTTTGATTTAAATATGACAAAAGACTTAACCCTACCTATCATATGGGAAGTGCACAAAAGTGTCATCAGAGGTCATTTTATCAAACATAAAGCCAAAATTCTGAAACAAAATAGGGGAAAATACAATTCTATCCTCCACAACATTATAATGACTCTAGAGGAACAGCATAAAAAAGTCCCCTAGATACTAACCTAGAATCTTTGCTTACCCAAGCCAGAGTAGATTTTAAACAGCTACTACAAGATGAAGACCAACACAAAGCTTTACTCTTAAAACAAAAATATTATGAGAGGGTGACAGAGCTGAGAAGCTATTGGCTAGAGCTGTCTGTCACTCACAGCTGAAATCGCATGTATTCGCCATCAAGGATGGGAATGGCAAAATTCATACAGACAGCCCTAAAATAGCAGAAGCTTTCCAATCGTATTATTGTAAGTTATACAATCTTAAATCAACAATCTTAAATCCGCCTTACCAATTTTACATCCTGAGAAGGCCTCTATGCGTTGTCTGGCACAGGAGTACTTGACAAATACACAACTCCCAACATTGGAACAAGATTCAATAGACTACCTTGAATCCCCCTTCACTCTTGAGGAAATACAAACCGCTTTAAAAGACCTGCCCAATGGAAAAAGCCCCGACTCGGATGGGCTAGGGGCTAAATACTATAAAACATTTCTGCCCATCCTGCTGCCTCACTTACAAAATGTATTTAATGAGCTACCTGACACGGAAACTCTACCACCATCTATGCTGACTGCCTATATTACTGTATTACCGAAGCCAGGTAAACCGACAGACAAATCGCAAAGCTATAAATCAAAATTGTTACTCAATACTAACGTGAAAATCATAGCAAAGGTCCTAGCTAACAGGGTCAATACATTTCTTCCTGCATTGATCTCCTTGGATCAGGTCGGGTTTGTCCCGGGGAGGGAGGCGAGGGATAATACCCTTAAAATCCTACAGCTAATTGCATATTCCAAAACAAACCAAGTGCCACTTGCTCTGTTATCAACAGATGCCGAAAAGGCTTTCGACAGAGTGAATTGGCAATTCCTTAAGAGTACCATGGAAAAAATAAAATTTGGTGATAGGTTCATAAAAACAATTTTCACTCTATACTACACCCAATGCACAAATAAAAGTAAATAATATTCTCTCAGATACTTTCATTATCTCCAATGGGACTAGACAGGGGTGCCCGTTGTCAACCCTGTTATGTGCAATTTCAATAGAAGCCTTAGCAAGCAATATTCAAGCTAATCAATCAATTAAGGGGCTATAATTAGGGACCAAAGAATACAAAATAACAATGTATGCGGATGATCTGTTATTTACACTTTCAGATGTTGAGATATCTATTCCTGCCCATTTAGATGAATTTAATAAATATGGAGAGGTCTCAAACTTTCTTCTTAATAACTCTAAATCAGAGCTTCTAGGTATTGCCCTACCACCCTCCACAAAGACTTGGCTACAGGGGAATAGCCCCTTTGTACTAAACACTAACTTTTTGAGATATCTAGGAATCAATATTTTGGCCTCCATAACAAATATATTCGAAGCTAATTATGCATCCCTTAAGAGGGAAAATTGCTAGTGACCTCTCAACCTGGAGACACAAAACAATCTCCTGGTTGGGAAGAATAAATGTTATCAAAATTAATGTCCTCCCAAGGTTATTATATCTGTTTCAGACTATCCCAATTCCCCTTCCCAGCTCGTTCCTACCCTCACTGCAAAACTTAATTGAAGAGTACATCTGGAAGGGTATAAGACCTTGGCTAAGCAGAAAAAAACATTTACCTCCCTAGAGAGGAGGGCGGACTGGGGCTCCCTAACTTCCACCTATATAGAAGAGCTATTTTGCTCCAAAGAGTGGTGAAGTGGTGCCAGAAGAGTGTCCATTCTTCCATTGTTCAAACAGACAACCTCGCCTCCCTCCTATGGACAAATAAAAAAAAACAGACCCCCCCCCTAATATCACACTTTTTCCTCTTCTAGAGGAATTACTCTTTGAATGGGATAAAACTGTTCACACTGACTCACATATCTCATCACTTACTCCCCCTTAACTCCAGTATATGGAAACCCAGAACTTCCGTTACAAATTAAAATAACCCCTGCACAGACCTCACTACACAATAACCACATAGGCTGTTTCACCACATGCGGAAAAATAAAGACAAGAGAGGAAATCTTAGAGGCATACCCTGACTTCCCACTTCCATGGTTTATTTATTTACAAATAGGCCATTACATCTCTACCAATAAGCACAAACAACAACTCCTTAGAGATCCCACACTGTATGAGAAACTACTGTATGCACGCACAGAACTGCCCTTCGGCATTTGATCTCTACAATATATAAACTCCTCCTTCTACCCAAAGATAATGCACTTCTAACCTACACCAGACTGTGGCATAGAGAGTTAGGTACTGAATTTACTACTGAGGAGGAGTGGCAAGAGTGTCTCAGTCTCTGCACACACACAGGAATCTCATTATAAACTACTAAGTCGTTGGTACCTTACACCGTGCCGACTTAAAACAATATATCCAAATACATCAGATAGATTTTGGAGGGGATGTGGATAGCTGGGCTCTGTACTACATTTCTGGTGGGATGGTCCCTTGCTTGAGAACTTCTGGACCGCAGAGTGGGCAGAGATGCAAAGAATCCTGGAGATGGATTTTCCAAAAACTCCTGAGGCATTACCCTTTGATTTCCCCATCCAAATTTCAGAATTCTATTAAAAAAACACTGCTTATGCTGATGCTGACTGGAGCAAAAATCCTGATTCCTATTAGTTGGAAAACAACACAAATCCCTACAATTAGTGGCTGGAAACAAAAAGTCCAGAATCTTTTGCAGTTGGAAAAATACCTTTATACCTGTACCAGTATATGGAAACCCAGAACTTCCGTTACAAATTAAAATAACCCCTGCACAGACCTCACTACACAATAACCACATAGGCTGTTTCACCACATGCGGAAAAATAAAGACAAGAGAGGAAATCTTAGAGGCATACCCTGACTTCCCACTTCCATGGTTTATTTATTTACAAATAGGCCATTACATCTCTACCAATAAGCACAAACAACAACTCCTTAGAGATCCCACACTGTATGAGAAACTACTGTATGCACGCACAGAACTGCCCTTCGGCATTTGATCTCTACAATATATAAACTCCTCCTTCTACCCAAAGATAATGCACTTCTAACCTACACCAGACTGTGGCATAGAGAGTTAGGTACTGAATTTACTACTGAGGAGGAGTGGCAAGAGTGTCTCAGTCTCTGCACACACACAGGAATCTCATTATAAACTACTAAGTCATTGGTACCTTACACCGTGCCGACTTAAAACAATATATCCAAATACATCAGATAGATTTTGGAGGGGATGTGGATAGCTGGGCTCTGTACTACATTTCTGGTGGGATGGTCCCTTGCTTGAGAACTTCTGGACCGCAGAGTGGGCAGAGATGCAAAGAATCCTGGAGATGGATTTTCCAAAAACTCCTGAGGCATTACCCTTTGATTTCCCCATCCAAATTTCAGAATTCTATTAAAAAAACACTGCTTATGCTGATGCTGACTGGAGCAAAAATCCTGATTCCTATTAGTTGGAAAACAACACAAATCCCTACAATTAGTGGCTGGAAACAAAAAGTCCAGAATCTTTTGCAGTTGGAAAAATACCTTTATACCTGTACATCTAAAGCAGACACATATGAAATCCTGCTCCATTTATGCAATGGAGGCAACTCTGAGATTTGAAGGTTATACTTTAGTGCGGGGGGTGTGCAGTTGAGGCAGGCTACTGTACGATAAGGCCTGGTGTGCAATATACCACTCTCCTGATACTATCTATATTGCTTGGTTTCCTTCCCCCTGGCCCCAACACCCTCCCTCTCTCCTTCTGTTTTTTTTTTTGTTTGTTTGTTTGTTTTTCTCTTTGACTGTGTCCTAAACAAAGATAATTCTCGCAATCATTAAATGTGTTATTACCAAATGGAATAAAGCTACTCTTTATCTTATATACAACAAGTTAATGTTCAAGAATGTTAATATTATTTATTGTTATATATGTTCATATAACCTTTATTGAGTTACTGTTAATTCCTAACTTACAGCTATGACATCCACTCTATAAGGAATAGCACAAGGAAAAGTATGAAAATTTGAAAACGTAGAGCTTAATTGTTTTGAAATATATTGTTGTTGTACATCTATGTTGGTGTTCAATTGTTTTTGTGTTGCGGACAGCTGGATCTGCCTGGAACCACAGACTCGGAGCCTACCAGTCTCTCATCTTACACATATTCTGTAATGTTTTTGCTCTTCTTTCTTATTGTACCGGTAAGCTCTGTAAACACTAAACTGCATTTGAGCTGTATGTATATTATTTTTTCAATTGAAGCTCTTTATAAAAAATTAAAAAAAACTAACTCTACCAAAAACCTAAGCTACCCATTGCCCTGAAAAAGGTATTTGTATGTGCATTGACCTTAAAAGGGAATTCAGCTCTTTTTCTTGCCCTGATCAGGGCATTCGGCTCTTTTAAGGTAGCCCAAACCCTAATCTAAAAAAAAAAAACCCCAAAAAAGTTTAAAAACCTAACACTAATCCCTCATGATTCACTTACAGTTTCTAAAGTCCTGACATCCAGGCGGCAAAGTCTTCATCCAGTCGGCGAGGTCTTAATCCATAAAGGCGTCTTCTATCTTCATCTAGGCGGCATCTTCTATCTTCATACCGGCGGCGCAGAGCAGGTCCATCCTGAAGACATCCGGAGTGGAGCATCCTCTTAATACGGTCGCCGCTGTATACGGAATCTTCAATGCAAGGAAGCCTTTTCAAAATGGTGTCCCTTGCATTCCAATTGGTTGATTTGATTCTTGAAATTCAAATCAGCCAATAGGATGAGAGCTGCTGAAATCATATTGGCTGTTTAAAACAGCCAATAGGATTAGAACTACTGAAATTCTATTGGCTGATTTGAATAGCCAATAGAATTTCAGTAGCTCTCATCCTATTGGCTGATTTTAACTGCCAATAGGATTTCAGTTGCTCTTATCCTATTGGCTGATTTAAATTTTCGAAATCAAATCAGCCAATAGGAATGTAAAAGACCGCCATTTTGAAAAGGCTCCCTTGCATTGAAGATTCAGTATATGGCGGCGACTGTATGAAGAGGATGCTCTGTGCTGTATGTCTTCAGGATGGACCTACGCCGTCCCACTTTTTTTGCGTGGGTTTTTTTTTAGATTAGGGTTTGGGCTATCTTAAAAGAGCTGAATGCCATTTTCAGGACAAGAAAAAGAGATTAATGCCCTTTTAAGGGCAATGCCCATACAAATGCCCTTTTCAGGGCAATGGGTAGCTTAGGTTTTTGTTAGAGTTAGGTTTTTTTATTTTGGTGGGTTGGTTGGGTGGTAGGTTTTACTGTTGGGGGGTATTTGTATTTTTTCAGGTAGAAGAGCTGATTTCTTTAGGGTAATGCCCTACAAAAGGCTCTTTTAAGGGATATTGGTAGTTTATTGTAGGCTAGGGGTTTTTTTATTGTGGGGGGGGGTATTTTTATAGGGCTATTAGATTAGGAGTAATTGGGGGTTTTTTGGATCATTTCATTTGTAATTTTTTGTAATTTAGTATTTTTTATTTTTTGTAATTTAGTATTTTTTATTTTTTGTAATTGTAGAAGATTAGGGGTGTTTAGACTTGGGGTTTATGTCAGGGTGTTAGGTTTAAACATAACTTTTTTCTTCCATAGACATCAATGGGGTTGTGTTACGGAGCTTTTCAATCCGCAATCACAGGTGTTTTTTTCTAATACTCCCCCCCCCGATTAAGTCTATGGGGAAAGCGCGCACGAGCACTTCAAAGCAACGCTTTAAATTTTTTGCGTTATGGAGCTCATCTCCACCATATCGCACGCACGCGGCTTTTTAAAAAACGTGTAATGGCAGCACTATGTAGGGGGAAATAACACAACTTTTGTTTCACTCGTTTCGCACCCTCTATAGCGAAAAACTTGTAATCTAGGTGAGTGTCTCTACACTGTCACCTGTATCATCATAAATATATTCACTTATTTAGGTTTAAGGTCAGGTTTCATATACATGCAAATTCCTCTTCCCCTTGTATTACTCCTGTCCTTCCTAAATAAAATATAACCCTCCAAGTTAACTGCCCAGTCATGTGAATCATCCCACCAGGTTTCAGTTATACTGATAATTAGATAATCCTCTTCTGCATCTAAGAGCTCCAGCTCCCCCCATTTTACCTGTCATGTTTCTTGCATTTGCTACTATACATTTAATTTTCATGTGTTTTCTGCTGCTACTTGGTGCTCTTTCCTCCAAACTTTGTGATGTGACATTTCCTAAGTGTACCCTTCTGTCATCCATTCCTTTAAATAGTCTAGCTGTTTCATATTCACAGACTGATCTCTTTGTTCTATTAAAGTTTATGGAATCTGTATTTAAATGTATTATGCAAATGTTAAAGGGACAGTATACACCAATTTTCATATAACTGCATGTAATAGAAACTACTATAAATAAGAATATGCACAGATACTGATCTAAAAATCCAGTATAAAACCTTTTAAAAACTTATTTAGAAGCTCTCAGTTTACCATTGTTGATGAGGTAGTCTGGGACACCCTCTGAAAGGGGCTGGGTAAACATAAAGAGCAGACACTCCCCCTTCCCTGCAAAGACAGATAACATAAACAGAAGCCTGCAGGAGTCTGTAAACGCATGTATACATCTGACACTGTGGGGCTTGGTTAGGAGTCTGAAATTCAGCACAATGTTTTTAAAAAATAAGCAAAACTATTCATGTTTATAAAAACACTACTAGATGGGCTATATATATAGATCATCTACAAAACATTTATGCAAAGAAAAATCTAGTGTACAATTTCCCTTTATCATAGAATAATCTATAGAATGAATGTCAAAATCCACCCCACTATTCATTACTGGTCTAGTCTATATTCCTCTTGTCAAAGGGACAGTCTAGTCAAAATTAAACTTTAATTATTCAGATAGGACTTGTAATTTTTAATCAACTTTTCAATTTACTTTTATCATCAAATTTGCTTTGTTCTCTCAGTATTCTTAGTTGAAACTAAACCTAGGTAGGTTCATATGCTAATTTCTAAACCCTTGAAGGCTGCCTCTTATCACATGCTTTTTTAATTGCTTTTCGCAACAAGAGACTGTTAGTTCATGTGGGCCATATAGATAACACTGTGTTCAGGCACGTGGAGTTATACACAATACTAAATGCAAGTCAATAGATAATAAATAGTCACAGTCATGTGATCAGAGGGCTGTCAGAAGGTTCCTAGATACAAGGTAATCACAGAGGTAAAAAGAATATTAATATAACAGTGTTGGTTAAGCAAAACTGGGGAAAGGGTAATAAAGGGATTATCTATCTTTTTAAACAATAACAATTCTATTGTAGACTGTCCCTTTAAGTTTCTAAACTGGTAGTAACAACAAATGTCTTCATTAAATTCAATGGAGATTTTTTATTTTACAACCAGATTACAACATTTACAAATGATATGTAAACTTGCCCTAAGAT